>NC_141878.1:96555681-96709318 GCF_056163025.1 Triticum urartu | reverse complement strand
ACTATGGACCATATCCAATCATCAGCAAGATCAGTGATGCAGCCTACAAACTGGATCTGCCAGTGCACTCTCAAGTGCATCCAGTGTTCCATGTGTCGCAACTCCGTCGCTGTCTCCGCCCCGGTACGCAGTCGTCCATTGATCTTCCTCAGCCTACTAACATTCATGTCGTGCCAGTGACAGTTCTGCAGCAACGTTGGCGTCGCAAAAATGGTGTCCTGGTGGAACAAGTGCTGATTCGTTGGTCTGACCCAGCGGCGTTGGCAGACACTTGGGAAGACAAAGTGGCCCTGCAGGCTCGCTTTCCTGGAGCAGAGGCTTGGGGGCAAGCCTCGTCCCAAGGAGGAGGGGATGTCAGCGCCCCCGATACAGCCAGTGGCGCTGAACTGACGGGACCACAAGTCAGCGGCTCGCGGGGCTCGCCGCCTGCCAAGCGGCTTCCACGGGCTCGGAGGCCCAACCCACGCAACACTGGGCCGGAGTGGACTCAGTGAGGCCCAGGGTCCTCGACAAGTACTTAAGCACCCACCGCACCTGGTTCTCGCTATCCAGTGGATCAACGAACCGGCGGCGGCAAGAACCCTAGTTCCTCTGTAACCATTCCTCATTCTGTAATCGCCACATTCTCTGTAACTCGACTCTGATCCGGGCTTGTGTATGAGAGCTAGCTAGTTGAGCGATCCATATCCCATACCTTACATACACATGCATCATTTAAAAATGAAACACATACTTATATGATACGCACCATTTGTACCCAGAGCAGAAAAAGGGAGCTGAATTGACTGAGACATCTCCCCTCTGGAGTAAGTTTGAGAAGTTATGAACCTTCCATTTGAAGCATGGATTGTGAGCATCTCCCAGCAGTGCAGGAGCTGAACTAGCTGCGATAGAGTTACCCATAGCGCTGCCCCTTCCTGTTAACTGCAAATGAAATTAACGATCATACCGCAGCGTAGACTAAAAAACATAAATAATCTCGAAAGTTTGTGCTTATCTGGATCAAATAGTAACTGAGGCATATGAAACATTAATACCATGTCATTATGCAGACTGAAGATCACAAGAAAACAGCATAGATCAAACAAAGCAACAGAGGAGGAGAGAGTTCCACCTTGGGCCCTGTTTGGTTTAGCAGACACTAGCAAGCATCTAGGGGGATTTGCACCGAAGTGACCTAAATACCAGCCGATCACCCTTAATCCCTGCTAAACCAAGCATGGCCTCAGTCCTTGTTTAGTTGTTGGGGACTAATCGACATTGGATTGGGCTAATCCCCTCTCGTCAACCAATCTCCTAGGTGTTGATCAAATATCTCCGATCCTCAAGTTCATTTGGGTGGGTACAATTTCATGTTTGAAGTGTATTTAGCACCCAAGACCAACTGCTGTAGCCACGCCAGCCGGTGATGCCCGCACCACACAAGTAATCATTAACCCATGGTCTCGCCGTACTATCATTTGTTGAACTAGCATAGTGGCCTGCACATTTGCAAGGGCTAGAATTTAATAAAGTTACGTCATATATGTAAATGTGTTAACCTTTTTTCATGAGAACATATTATTTTATTTGTCTAAAGAAAATTTGGAGCCAAATGTGGTAACAGTTACAAATGCAAGTCTTTCTCCAACATAGATTTGTGTTAGGATGCTCCCATGACCGACATGTACTATATAATAAGCATCAAATATGAGATAATATAGAGCATCAATATTTGATATTATCAAAGTCTTCTGCGCCTTTTTTGAACTATTTCCACCTAGTGCTGATTCTTATTTGCAACTACTTCTCTGCATCCATCTATGATGTTAAGTACATATACTCAAAAGAAACTAAAAGAACCCTGATCCTTGAAATAACGGTACAGGGTCTTATGAAAATTTTGTTAACTAACTAAAAGACAGAATTGCCTTATCAGACTTCTAAGCAACTAAAAAAAGGAAAGCATGCATGCTATATCCAAACTGTCCTGGCCTTTCAAATGCAACATATGCAAGCACGTGGAATATATGACCTGACTAAAAACAGCCATGGAGATAACCGCCATGAAAAACACTTTTCTTTAATATTTGCATTTGAGTTTAGACAAGACACAATTAAATAGCTACAACGATCAATCACACCAACAGCAAACAAGCCTTTTGATTTCCAACTTCAACTATCACAAGTTCACGTAATGAAAGCACAAAGCAAGCATGTAGGCATGAACAGCCTATCAGGAGAGCATCGCATGGAACAGTGAGGGGGCAAGGCATGTAAACTACAAGCAAGAGATAATTAAAGTATTTGATAGAGCAAGACTACTGGTTAGCAGTGGGAAAGAATCATGATACTGGATCCAAGTATCCATGTACAAGGAAGGTCGACAGCAGGACATGCACATGGCTAATCATGCTATTTTGATCTAACTGGTCTATAAGTTTCTCGTGGAGAAGGTAAACAGCAGCACACAATGCACCCTTATGAACAGTGAACAATAAAGTTACTCTTCACAATATATGTGAACGTGCACGCAATGAAGGAATGTGAAGTAACATCAAACAGCTGCTCTGTCTACACATAGTAAATGAATAGAGCACAGTAATTTGCCAAGAAATTATTGCAGAAACCACTTGGGGCACCTTTCACTAATGAAAATGCATTAGTCAAAGTTTATCTATGACAGTAAACTGATTAGATAAGAACTGGGCGCAGGGTATCCATTTTGTAGTGCAGAGTATGAATTTTAATACCCTAATATATTCCAACAATTTACACTGATCTAATTTTCATACAGTAGATAACGAGGACTCAAAGGATTTGGCGAGCTCTAAGGATTAGAAAGGCAACGGTTCAAAGAAATTCATGTCTGTGATTCCCATTTTCTGATCTAGTTTTGCCACAAATGAACTGACCCACATAAAATCAACCTCACACTCCAGGAGCAAATAATCTACAGATCGAATCGACCTCACACTACAGGAGGAAATAATGCAGAGATCGAATCGACCTCACACTACAGGAGCCTAGCAGGTCATACGAAGAAGGAGCAAGCCTAGGAGTAATGGACGCGTCTAGCGGGCGGCTGGGTGCCCGCTAGCGCTCCTGGGCGGTCAGCTTTTTTTGGAAACCTTCTATCCTTTTTGTCCCGATTAGGAAACCTGTAGCATATTGTTAATTAATCACCTTATGTATGGTTTCTTCTCACGTGTGATGAATGACTGCATGTTGTTGTATTAATATTCCTCACGTTCGTCTGTGCATTAATTTTTGGTTTTCAAAATTGTAAAAGACATATCTTCTAAACCGCATGTCGAAATTTAGATCTGTTTTTACTTTTGAAACCCTCACGACGTGCTCTTCAAAAGTAGATCCCACATGGGGATGTTTCGACGAACTAGTCTTCCTGCCAACTAAACATCAATGTGTGTGCAAGTAGACTACATTGCTGCACCAACTGAGTATATGTGTGTGCCAATAGTCCTGCCAACTAAATATTAATATGTGTGTAACTAGACTACATTGCCACGCAACTGAGGGTCTCTTTGATTCAAAGGATCTTCATAGGATTTTTAAAGAATTGAAATCCTTAGGAATTCCTACGTTGGTCGTTTGATTCGTAGGACTGAATCATGTAGGATTTTTCCCTAATGATTTATTTGTACTACATTTCATAGAAATTTTAACATCCACTCCAACCTCTTGGAAGAAATCCTTTACTTTTCCCATGACACAATCAAACAAACTCATAGGGATCCAATGGACATGCCATTTCAATCCTACGTTTTTCCTATTCCTGTGCTTTTGCAATCCTATGAATCAAAGAGGCCCTGAGCATATGTGTATGCAACTAGTGTCCTTCCAACTAAACATCAATGTTTGTGCAACTAGACTAGATTGACGCGCCAACTGAGCATATGTGTATGCAACTAGTGTCCTGCCAACTAAACATCAATGTGTGTGCAACTAGACTAGATTGCCATGCCAACTGAGCATATGTGTGTGCAACTAGTCTTCCTGCCAACTAAACATCAATGTGTGTGCAACTAGACTATATTACAAGAGGAGGCTGCACATCGACTTTCGTCGAGGCAATAGACTAGTTGCACATCAAAGTTGTCGTGGTTGCTAGGTTGCAACCTCATACGAAGGTGCAGCTCCAAACATTAGTTTTGGAAAAAAAGTTGTACGATGTAGTACTAAAGTTGCACAATACAATACTAAAGTTGCACAAATATATCATCAAAGTTGGCATCAAAAATATTTCGTTGAAACATACTCATATGGGATATAGTTTCAAAGACGATGAAGACGGATCTGAATTCCGACACGTGGTTTAAAAAATATGACTTTTTTAAAATTGGAGAACCGAAATAAATAGACGTGAATCTGCTTTGTTGTCCATTGGATATAATAAATATGATTGCATTTAATGATCAATCACATGCACTAGAAGACAAAACCTACGCATGCATGTGTGTGCAGAGCCGGCCGCTCGTTCTTTCCGTTTAGTGCGCGTGCACTCTGAAGGTTTTAGGAGGAGTAATAAGCCAGGTCACTTCCAGTTCCAGGTGAGCGACTGCATGGGGGAAGAGAGGAAATAGCCTGAGCGGAGGCTGCAGGTCGTTGCGGACGCCGGAGGGGGAGGGCAGAGACGTAGGGGTCGGGATGTGGGAAGGGCGGAGAGGAGGACGAGTAGAAGTACCTGAGAGAAGGCAGTCGGGTAGTCCGACTTGTAGCCGGCAGAACCGATATTCCCCGTCGCCTCGCTCCTAGGGTTTCTTCCGCCGCCATCAGCCTCGCCGATCCCAAACACATACTGAGTGAGATTGTCGGGAATATATATGTGCGGGGATGCACACATCCTGGGCCCGGCCCAATCCGGATTTCGGTAGGCTTTTCTCTTTTCTCTCTCTTTTTTTCATTGTTTGTCCAGATCTTTCTTCCATTTTTTGTTTTCTTTTGTTTTCTTTTTTCCTCGATTTATTCTTTTCTTGATTTGATAACACGCGTTATTCATTGAGCGGCCGCGCTGGAGCCGACGGATGCAACTAGAGCAAGCGACCATCGTTCGATGACGTCTATGAAAATCCGTGTGTCGAGAAGTCTAGTAGACATGAGCTTTTCCCTCCTTTTTTCAATTAGCTTCGGTTTTTTTTGCCATACTAGGAAACATGTCCATGCATTGCAACGGAAAAAAATATAATCAATCAACATATACAACATCAGGTTATGTGGTTTCCTTATTAATAAATTCAATGAAGTCCACTTAACATTGCTTAAGCTTGACTTTCAAATTAGGAAAAAGCTTCTGTTTAACCCACGGATCGGTGCGTTCCATCCACCTCCTTATACGCAGGCCACGTGTCCTCTGAGCCCCACGCCATATCTTCTTATCTCCAGAAAGGTCCACTGCATCACATCTTATCTTCTCGCTCTACTCGTTCATCTTTGTCGTTGGATCTCGAGCGCCTGCCATGCTCTGCCGCCGCCCCAACGGTGAGAAGCCCCACCCACCTCCTCTTCTTCTTCATCTCCTCCTCTTCCTCTCTCCTCCCTCTGCTCTAACCTCGCAGCCCCTCCCCAACCAGTGTATCATTGCCGGTGGGCATGCCGATAACCAGGCCTCCGTCAGCCATGCCCCTCCTCTTCTCCTGCCTTCATCCTGCCCAAGTTCCTCCTCCGCCTCATCTCAAACGAGATCTCGAGCCGCGTCTGCCATCCTCGGAGCACCAGCATCCGCGTCCGTCGTCGTCCCGCTGCTCGGGGAGCACCGGCATGGACAGCCATGGCTGCCGCCTCCTCGAGCTCAGTTTTCCTGCAACAAGTTTTCCGCAACAACGGTGCTTCTACAAACCCAGCAGCCATGGTGTGGCGGCGCTACTGCTCTGTTGCAGTCGGCGGCGATGTGCTTGACGCATCCAACATGGTAGTTATTTCTGCAACGCAGCCGTTGTTCCGGGAATTGTTTCTGCAACCCAGTCGTTGTTTTAGGAATTGTTTCTGCAATCTCCAAATTTTTGCAACATGGTAGTTGTTTCTGCAACGCAGTCGTTGTTTCAGGAATTGTTTCTGCAACGCGACCGATGTTTTTGCAACTGGTTTGTTGTTTCAGGAATTAATGTGTCGGGAAGACGGCGCGCGCATGCAAGGAGCTAGATCGGACGGTTCACGCGCGGAGATCTGACGGCTGTCGAGGTGGTGAATGTTTACTAGACATCTACCGGAGGACGCGTAGCGGCTCCTTTCAAATTAATAATCATCAAACTTATGTTATGTCAAGCAGATCTAAAGTAACACTAACGATCACATCCTAAGTGGTCCTCAAAATTTAAGAGTGCTCAAAATTCAAGAGTGGACATCTACGCTCATGGTCATTGGTGTGTGGTATTTTTTTAGTAAATTAACATGCCTTTACCAAAAGATGCCAATCATCCATGTGACTGTCTCGGCACCAGTAGCTAGATCTCCGGTTTACTAAACGTAGTAGTGAACAACAGTTTATTTCTACAAGTAAAAGAACAACATCAGAATGGTTTTGATTGACTCCGGTGAAATGAACAACATGATGAAGTAGTTTAGCTATGTTCCCGGCTGGATAGCAATGGTGAGAAGAATCATTAGCCGAAACAATGGAAGAGGAATCCACAAAACATGGATGTATCCACCACAAAATCTAAGGAAGTCGAAGAAAAGTGGGGCGTGGATAAGGTGCTCGTGGCTGTCACCATGTCACAACAACGGCATGTGTTGGAGCAGATCGACCTCAGAGCAGGATTCCCGACGACGTGCAAGAGCACATCGGCCAGAACAGGCAACGATGAGCAAACCCTCATCCTCGCCGTCAACCGAGGCGGGGCGATCAACACGGGATCAACCTCGATAGCGATGGAGATGAGGCGATAGCCAGCAGGCCCTCGTTCTCGCCGTCAGCCTATGGCTCAGGCCGTAGGTGCGCCAGGCCGTCCGAACAACAGTCGTCCTAGCAGTACATCTCGCGCTTGCATCGGAGCGTCATCATGTCGCCCAAAGATGTTGAGCGCGGTCATGGTGTCTACGCTCAGCGCCACCGTCGAGTTGTCGCATGATGTAGTCCTCTTGCGCCCGGCGCCGTGTTGCTTGGAGCTCGGGACGATGTATGAAGTGATACAAAGAGACGCAGGCAGTCGGCTGGCCTTTCTGTCCCATCATGTTACACTGGATGGGCTTCTGTGGGCTGCTCCAATGTTGTGCTGCGTTGGCTAGGCTTCTATATAGTAGAGGGCGGTCGACGCTGGATGAACAAGACCCCAAGGAGGCTGCCACACCTCAGTCTGTTGGGGTGGATGAACTGGACCCTCTGAAGGCTGGATAAACAGTAGTCGGTGGAGGTTGACGGAAGTCGACGATGGATGAACAATAGCTGCTGATAGGGCTGGACACGAGCCGAGCCGAGCCGAGCTTGATCCGAGCCTGCCTTTGACTCGCCATGAACGAGCTAAGCTCGGCTCGGCTCGCTAGTTGAACGAGCCTGCTTTTGGAGGCTCGGCTCGTCTTGCATCTAGCTCGGTTCAGACCGAGCGGCTCGTGGATGCACTGCTGTATGTGTGCGCGCCGATGCAGTGTGTCAGTGCTGCAGTGGATGCGTGCGTAAGCTACTGCTAGTGCATGCGTGAAGTGTGCGTGCTAGCCGTCGGTGTGAGTGCGTGCGCGCCGCCGGACGGAGCCATGGAAGTTATACCTGCTTGTGCTTGGGGCGGAGGACACTAGGGACTGCGGCGAGCTTGGCCATGAACCTCGGGAGCAACGAACGGCGGTGTCCGACGTGGCACCGAACGGGCGCGTCTGCCGGCGGTGCCGAGAGAGAGAGATCCGTCCAACATCGGGCATGGCAAGGAGGACAACGACTTCGTCAGGTCATGGCGAGAGCGGCGGCGCGGCGGGGGAAGTCAGGGGTGCCGGCATCTCGTGCACGCACTCGCTAGGGTTAGCCAGGGGTGCTTCGTAGTGGGCTTGGGCTGTTCCGTAGGCTGCTTAGTGTATACACTGGGCTGCAAATTTTCTAAAAAAAATTGGGCCGTGAAACGGGCCACCGAGCTGGACTGAGCCGAAACCGGCTCGGCTCGGTCGCCGAACGAGTCGAATATTCACAGCTCGGCTCGGCCTATTTCCATGTCGGGCCGAGCTGAGTCGGCCGAGCTGGAGCGAGTTTCGGGCCGAGCTAAAAAGCTCGCTCGAGCGTCCAGCCCTAGCTGCTGAGGCTGGAGAAAGTCGACGGTGGATGAATAGTATCTCGTGGAGTCCCGTTTTGCGGTACGCCACACCCCTCCCGATGAACACAACCCCGTTTCGACCGTAGGCGCTCGAAGGGAAGTTCATTTCTTCTGTTTTGCGGTACGCCACACTCATCCCGATGAACAGGACCCCATTTCGACCATAGACGGTTGGCGAGAAGCATGTTTCCTTCATTTTGCGGTATTCCACCCTTCCCAATGAATAGCACCCCATTTGGACCATAGACAGTCAAACAGAAGGCTGTTTCCTCCGTTTTGTGGTCCATCAGACCTCGAATCGATCAACAAGACGTCATTTTAGCTGTTCCGTCTAAGCCGGTTGGCTCCCGGTGAACAGGACGCATTTCGACCCAGTCGTTTGGCTCCCGATGAACACGACGTGGTTTCCTCCGTTCTGACCCAGCCAGTTGGCTACCCATGAACAGGACGTCGTCGTTGTACGCATTCGAGACCACTTCCGTATGTACATATGTGGTCGTACTTTCTACATTATGGATGTACGTATGTGTACATGATTTAGATGGGACTGCATGTCATGCTACGTCGAGGGCTCTACCATGACACGTGGCATTCCTTACTCATCCACGGTTCATCATGAAGAGAGACCGATTGACCAATATGTACATACACATTTGGGACTAGACAGATAACGCTATATACGCTTATACGTCGTGGGTCCCAACTACCAGGGGGGAATAAGGAGGCAGTTCCTTCAGTTCGAAGATATGGTGGTGGATCCCAGCTATCAGGGGGAGGAATCGTTTTTCCCCTAATAAGGAGGCACTTCCTTGTGTGCGAAGATGTCGCTGGTGGGTCCCATCTGTCAGGGGGAACTGTTTTTTCTGGAAATATAGAGGCACTTCTGGTGGGTCCCAGCTGTCAGGTGGAGGGATCATTATTTTACGCGTAATAAGGAGGTCATTCCTTGCGTGCGGCCATAGACCCAGCTTTCAGCCTCTCCACGTAACATCCTCTTCCGATGGATGTTGTTTATTGACCATGTTGACCACGCTGCACCGAGAGCACCAAGGAAGTGGACGAAGGCGAGGCCTTGGAAGGAAATGACCCGGAGCCGGGGAAGACTTGGCAGTGGTTTTCCACAAGGAGGGGAGTACGAGGATTTACTGGTCTGACTACAGTGTGAGGTTGCCATCGCCGGAGAACAACATGAGGTGTGGGTGAGTAGATCGATGGCCAGACCAGTGATGGGAGTAGGGTGCACTACAAAAAAAGGCACATTCGTGACATTTTGGGCCGAACAATTTTTTTCTGTCATACTCATGACACTTCTATGACTATAATGGTGACAAAATCCGGTATCATCATAGATGTGGCGGGGTCCTATTTCTATGACAAAAGATCATGACAGAAAATGGGCTTTTCGTCCTGGGCGGGCCGGAGAAGCAGCTGCATGCCATTCTTTGGGCCGTCCATGATGGAAAAAACCATGGTAGAAGCGAGGGCGAGGAAAATATCGGGGGAGTTCCCGGTTACGGTGGATGGTCGGGGCCAAGCGATGTGCGTTTCCCTCGTACATACGCGCGTGTGTGCGAGGCGTTGCGCTCTAACTAAACCCGGGCGAGGCGTTGGGCTCTAACTGAACTCGAGTGATTGCACTACAGGCTACGCGTTACTGAACCCGAGCGATCGATCGATGGCTGTTAACTGAACCCGATCGAGCGATTCCTTCGCTACTGCTGCTAACTAAAGCCGATCGATACTGCCTATGGATGAATAGTGAGCGTTGTTGGGGGGTTTGGATGAACAGTTCTCGCTGGGGGTTGGATGAACAGGAACCCGTGATAGTAGAGGCCGTTGCCACTGGATGAACAGTACCCCGATCGATCGAGCCGGTGGATGAACATGACCCCGTGGAGGGCTGGTTGAACAGTAGCTGATAGAGGGCTGGATAAACAGTATCCCGTGGAGGAGTGGTTGAACAGGACCCCGTGGAGAGGGCTGGTTGAACAATAGCTAGTGGAGGCTGGATGAACAGGAGCCCGTGGATGAACAGTCGCAGGTGGAGGCTGGAGGAGGTCGACGGTGGATGAACAGTAGCCCGTGGAGGCTGGAGGAGGTCGACGGTGGAGATGAACAGTATCCCGTGGAGTCCCGTTTTGCGGTACGCCACACCCCTCCCGATGAACAGGACCCCCGTTTCGACCGTAGCGCTCCAACACAAGTTTGTTTCCTCCGTTTTGCGGTACGCCACACCCGTCCGATCAACAGGACCTCATTTCGACCGTAGGAGGTCTGTTTCCTCCGTTTTGCGCTACGCTGCTACCTCTTGAGCACTGCGTTGGTTTTTCCTTGAAGAGGAAAGGGTGATGCAGTAAAGTAGCGTAAAGTATTTCCCTCAGTTTTTGAGAACCAAGGTATCAATCCAGTAGAAGACTACGCTCGAGTCCCATACACCTACACAAACAAATAAGAACCTCGCAACCAACGCGATAAAGGGGTTGTCAATCCTTTCACGGTCACTTACAAGAGTGAGATCTGATAGATATGATAAGATAATATTTTTGGTATTGTTATGATAAAGAGAAATAAAGATGCAAAGTAAAATAAACGGCAATAGAATAACTAAGTGTTGGAAGATTAATATAATGGAAAATAGACCCGGGGGCCATAGGTTTCACTAGTGGCTTCTCTCAAGAGCATAAGTATTACGGTGGGTAAACGAATTACTGTCGAGTAATTGATAGAATTGAGCATAGTTATGAGAATATCTAAGTATGATCATATATATAGGCATCACGTCCGAGACAAGTAGACCGAAATGATTCTGCATCTATTACTATTACTCCACACATCAACCGCTATCCAGTATGCATCTAGAGTATTAAGTTCATAAGAATAGAGTAATGCTTTAAGTAAGATGACATGATGTAGAGGGATAAACTCATGCAATATGATATAAACCCCATCTTTTTATCCTCGATGGCAACAATACAATACGCATCGTTTCCATTACTGTCACTGGGATCGAGCACCGCAAGATTGAACCCAAAGCTAAGCGCTTCTCCCATTGCAAGAAAGATCAATCTAGTAGGCCAAAACAAACTGATAATTCGAAGAGACTTGCAAATATAACCAATCATACATAAAAGAATTCAGAGGAGATTCAAATATTGTTCATAGATAAGCTTGATCATAAACCCACAATTCATCAGATCTCGACAAACACACCGCAAAAGAAGATTACATCGAATAGATCTCCAAGAAGATCGAGGAGAACTTTGTATTGAGATCCAAAAAGAGAGAAGAAGCCATCTAGCTAATAACTATGGACCCAAGGGTCTAAGGTAAACTACTCACACATCATCGGAGAGGCTATGGTGTTGATGTAGAAGCCCTCCGTGATCAATGCCCCTCCGACAGAGCGCCGGAAAAGGCCCCAAGATGGGATCTCACGTGTACAGAAGGTTGCGGCGGTGGAATTAGGGTTTTGGCTCTGTATCTGATGTTTCCAGGGTACATGGGTATATATAGGAGGAAGAAGTATGTCGGTGGAACAACGAGGGGCCCACGAGGGTGGAGGACACGCCCAGGGGGGTAGGCGCGCCCCCTGCCTCGTGGCCTCCTCGATTGTTTCTTGATGCCCACTCCAAGTCTCCTGGATCACGTTTGTTGAGAAAATCACGTTCCCGAAGGTTTCATTCCGTTTGGACTCTGTTTGATATTCCTTTTCTGCGAAACACTGAAATAAGCAAAAAAACAGCAATTTGGGTTGGGCCTCCGGTTAATAGGTTAGTCCCAAAAATGATATAAAAGTGTAAAATAAAGCCCATTAACATCCAAAGTAGATAATATAATAGCATGGAGCAATCAAAAATTATAGATAAGTTGGAGAGGTATCATACGCCAGACCCCTCCCGATGAACAGGATCCCATTTCCACCATGGCCGGTCAAACACAAGGCCGTTCCCTCCGTTCTGCGGTACGCCAGGCCTCGTTTCCATCGGCTGTTCCGTCCAAGCCGGTTGGCTCCCGATGAACAGCACGCGTTCCGTTGCCTCCCGATGAACACGACGCATTCCGTTGCCTCCCCATGAACACGACGCCGACGCAGTTTCTCTGTTCCGACCCAGCCACAGCCATGTACACGAGTCCTGACCGTACGTATGCGCGAGTAGGCGTTCAAGACCCCGCCCGTATGTACGTATACGGTCGTATTTACTTTCTTGCACCCTGGCCGCTGTACGTACGTGTACATGCTACGTGCGCGCCTCTACTACCACACGTGCGCGCCTCTACATCAACCACTATGTACCTACACGTTTGCGACCAGAATGACAACGCTATGTACGCTTCGATCGGGTGGGTCCCGACTGTCAAGCACTTCCTTGCGTGCATAGATGTAGCTGGTGGGTCCCAGCAGTCAGGGGACGAATCATTTCTTTTGCCCGTAATATGGACGCACTTCCTTGCGTGCGAAGATGTAGTTGGTGGGTCCCAACAGTTAGGGGGGAAACGTTTTTTTTCGAGAAATACGGTGGCCCGTCCGATGGGTCCCTACTGTCAGGTGAAGGAATCATTATTTTCCGCGAAATAAGGAGGCACTTCCTTGCTGCGGCCGTGGACCCAGCTGTCAGCCTCTCCACGTACAGTACTCTTCCGATGGAAGTTGTTCCTTGACCATGTTGACCATGCCGCAACGAGAGCACCAGGGCAGTGGACGACGGCGAGGCCTAGGAAGGGGACGACGCGGAGCCGGGGAAGACGCGGCAGTGGATGCCCATGCGGAGAGGAGTACGAGGGTTCACTGGTTTGGTTGCGGTGTGAGGCTGGTAGGGGGGCGGTGAGGCCTCCGCGACATCACAGCCGGCCACGGGAAGCAGGAGCACGCGACACGACCGGCACTGGTTTGAGCGGCTGGAGTAACAAGACCAGAGGTTGAAGAAGCACTACCACCGTTGGATGGACATCGTACGGTCACTGGAGCTAGAATCGTTCATATTGACTAAGTTGACAAAGCCCTCCATCCCCGTCAACTTAGTAGGCCCACAAGTCAGCCTCCCACTATGGTGGGTCCCAGCTAGCAGCGGGTATTCATTTTGTGTGTGTAATAAGGAGGCACTTCCTTGTGTGCGAAGATATAGCTGGTGGGTCCGACCTGTCAGCTGGGGGAACGTTTTTTCGCGAAATACAGAGGCCCTTCCGGTTGGTCCCAGCTGTCAGGTGGAGGAATCATTATTTTGCGTGTAATAAGGAGGCATTTCCTTGCGTGCGGCCGTGGACCCAGCTGTCAGCCTCTCCACGCACAGTCTACTTCCGATGGATGTCGTTCGTTAACCATGTTGACTACTCCGCACCGAGCGCATCCAAGGTGGTGGACGACGGTGAGGCCCCGGACAGCAATGAGCCGGAGATGGGAAGACGCGGGAGTTGAGTTGTAGACGGGGAGCTGTACGAGGGTTAATTGGTTTTGGTGCGGTGTGGTTCGGCAGTCGATGGAGAAGAACAGGAAGTGTGGAGGGGTGGAGGGATGGCCTGGCCAACGCTGGGGCAGCGCTTCACAGTGAAGCGTGCTAAGCAGAGCTACTAGCAGCAGGAGGCGGGAGCAGGTGGTCCCGGCGGTGCTGGAGGAAGAAGATGAGAGATTGAAGATGGATGCCGGTCGTTGGATGTAAATCTAATGACTAACGATGTCAGAATCATTTGTTGACTAAGTTGACAACGACTTGTGTTTGGCTTCGACCTATTGGCCCACATTTCAGCCTCAAAAAATGTGGCATGTATTCAATCAATTTTTTTTCAGAATTTATAGTCAATTTGATCTTTTTAAAAAATTACAGTTCATGTACTGGGCTGGGTGAACAAATAATGTAGCGTCCATGTGGCCCATTTATTTTTCTCCTAAAAATTTACAGGCCATTTGCACTTTCTCGAAATACACGATTTTGCTGGGCTAATTCTAATTATAGTGTTGGGTTGGGCGCAACAATGTTATCAATAAATAAATAGGGCTGAGCATTTTTTTATAAATATATTTAAATAATAAGTGATTTATTATTACATTGGTCCTTAAATCTTATCAAGCTTTTGTACACAATCATCAGGATTTTTGTTGCCAAAAAATTCGAATATTTTATTGTTAAGAAATTATTTTTATAAGTTAATAAGATGTGGGATATTGTTTTCTTACATATGTAAGTATCTGTTAAATATATGATGACAATAATAATAATATATAATAACATATAAAATAATTTAAATATATATAATATAGTTAGAAGGAAAACAAAATTTGGACCAGGCATTCCTATTCTTATATAAAAAAATAGAATAGACCTCTGCATTTTCTTAAAAAAATAGATAAATTGGGCTGCCGATGTTTCAGGGAAAATAAAACCTCGGATGGAAGGTCCATAGGCCGGTCGATACATGACGACCCTAAAAAAAATACAAATCGATATGTCGTGGGCTGCGCATGTTAAAAAAGAAAGCCTAGACGGAGCAGCCCAAAACCCAACGGATACTTGTTGCCCCAGTGATAATAAATAATACTACCCACCAGCTCCACAGCTTCGTTGTGAATTTATCTTCTACGTTGAAACACCTAAAAAAATGTAACTGTGTTGACAAACCCGTGGGCTCCAACGTCAGTATAACATTAGGAGGAAGTTTTTTTCGATGAGGCACTTGCTTTCGTACGGCCATAGACCTGGTGGATCCCGACTGTCCGCCTCTCCACGTACAATCCTCTCCAGATTCCTCTCGTTTGTTCAACATGTTCACAATGGCAGAGAACGGCGCCGCGACGAGCGCACAAAGGCGCAGGAGGTGATCGGACCACCCAAGGCAGTGCCTTATTTGTAACGAAAGTACTGAACTAGCCCAGTGGCCAATTGACACTACCCGACAGCTGTTTCGCCCGGGTTCGATTCCAGCTGATGCAGGGAACATATCTCCAAATCTTTTGCCTCTGCCGTTATTGACATGTGGGTCCCCATTGTCATCTACACACACCATGTCCAACACTTGCCAAAACTTCTTCCCTCGTTTTCTCTGTTTTTCGCATACTCGACATTGTGTGGGCATTTTGAAAATAGCATATCTTTTTGACTGTGCATCATATGAAGATGTGCTATGCATGAATGTTGATCAGCATGATGTTAACTGGCTGATAGTTCCATTTTCGACCATGAATAAAACTTCCAACATGATGTTAACCCTGTTTGAAAAGGCCGTGTTAATATAAATGCTCTGCCTCTGAAAGTTGCAGTTTCAGATCTTATCTGAAACTGAACTTGCAGTTTCTTATCTGAAACTAAAACTTGCAGTTTCTTCTCTGAGAATCACATTGTCTGCACTTTTATACTCCTGTGAAACTACATTTTCTTAAGTGCTAAAAATAGATCTCTACAATTCATTAAATACTTCATATGATTAGTACTGCAAATCTGAAATTCAAAAGACATTCATATATGAAAGTACTCTCAAAATACACAACACAAAACACAATTCATAACCTGCAAATACTGACAACCCTAAGCTCCTCCTGACAATTCACAACCTGCCCGACTATTGGGCTGGGGGGCAGTCCCCTCCTATTCCTCGGCGGCAGACAGCCGCCCCATGAGACGATGTGAACGGCGAGGGAGAGGATGACAGGGAAGCGTCGTCAGGCCAACTACTTTTCTCCCCTTGCAGATGGGTTCGGTCGACGAAGACTCCACCGGCTCGCTCTGGCACGACACCCTCACAAACGGCACCCTATAGATGCTCGATCCTTCAATCTCTGGTGGAAGTTCCATATGGGATCGATACTCCCACCACCGCTCCTTCATGATCGGACTCGGTGAATCTGTTTGCTCCATGGCCCAGAGGAGCAGCTCTATGTACTCCCGCGTGACTCCCTTCGGGAGTATCGCCACCTTTTCGTTCTGTTGTAGATATTTGGCCATGGATGTCGCCATCGCTGCTAGTTGGTCCTTGTTGTCAAACCAAGACTGTATCTCCAATATCCTAGCTAGCTTCATAGGGTCACCATCTGCGATCCTCACGTATCGGTTGTACTCCTCCATCGATCTACTTCTTCACAGCACCTTCACTCACCGGCTGTGCTTTTTGAATGGAAGAGGAGAGGAGCAACGCTGGTTTTGGATTAGAACTTGAGAGGAGCGATGTTAGTTTTGGATTGGAACAGGAGAGGAGGGGTGGTGGTTTTGAAATGGAACAGCAGAGGAGTGGCGCTGGATTTAGATTGGAACAGGAGAGGAGCGGCCGTGGTTTATGAGGAGAGGAGCGGCGCTGGTCTTGGAAGTATTTTTTTGTTTTGTGTATTTTGGGTCAAAGTTTGACCACATACTGTATTTGACAAGCAAAATGTGAATGCGTGTCACCAAACATTGTATCGTTTGGTTCGTATCTGAATGTACTTTCAAATTATATTATTTTTGCAACGTATAACATATATTTTATTTGTGAAAATCATGGTCAATTATGACCTAGAATAAAAGGCAGACTAGTTAATGTGGAGTCACTTTATTAATTGAAGGGTAAATTGATTTTCATTTTGATCCAGTCACAGCGCGCCGGCCCTCTCGTCCAAACCTAAATCGCTGCCGCACGCTCCTCTCCCTCTTCTCCATTGCAAAACTACCTCCTCTCCTCTCCATCATCTCCATTCCAACACCACCGTCTCGCCTCTCCCTCTTCTCCATTGCAAAACCACCTCCTCTCTCCTCGGACAAGGATCCCTTGGCGTAGCCCATCCTGTCATGGAGACACTAACACATGGGTCCCACCAAGCGTGGGGCCCACCTGTCAGTGACTGAAAGGCAGGGAAACCTCTCCTCTCCATCATCTCCATTCCAAAACCACCGTCTCGCCTCTCCCTCTTCTCCATTTCAAAACCACCCCCTCTCCTCTCCATCATCTCCATTCCAAAACCACCGTCTCGCCTCTCCCTCTTCTCTATTGCAAGACCACTGTCTCTCCTCCCATCTTCCAAAGCTAGCACCAGACCACTCAGAAGGACATCTATGGAGAGGATGCAGCAGTGAATCAGGCAGATCACCGGCGGGGACCAGGCATAGTTAGCCAGGTTGAAGGAGATCCTTACTTGGTTTGACAATGAGTGGGAGATTTCGAGGACGGCGAGACGGTAGCGATGTACTCCTCGGCGGCAGTCACGCTGCAGCCATTCGAGTTCATCGAGTATCTCCTCTGGGCGATGGAGCAGACAGATTTGCCCGAGGCAAAAGTCAGGCGGAGGTGGTGGGCGTATAGGTTGAAGGTCGAGCACTGATACGTCTCCAACGTATCTATAATTTTTGATTTCTCCATGCTATATTATCTTCTGTTTTGGACATTATTGGGCTTTATTATCCACTTTTATATTATTTTTGGGACTAACCTACTAACCGGAGGCCCAGCCCAGAATTGCTGTTTTTTTTGCCTATTTTAGGGTTTCGAAGAAAAGGAATATCAAACGGAGTCCAAATGAAATGAAACCTTCGGGAACGTAATTTTCTCACCAAACATGATCCAGGAGACTTGGACCCTACGTCAAGCAACCAACAGGGATGCCGCGAGGTAGGGGGGCGCGCCTACCCCCCCAGGCGCGCCCTCCAACCTCGTGGGCCCCCTGTTGCTCCACCGACGTACTTCTTCCTCCTACATATACCTACGTACCCCCAAACGATTAGATACGGAGCCAAAACCCTAATTCCACCGCCGTAACTTTCTGTATCCACGAGATCCCATCTTGGGGCCTGTTCTGGAGCTCCGCTGGAGGGGCATCGGTCACGGAGGGCTTCTACATCAACAACATAGCCTCTCCGATGAAGTGTGAGTAGTTTACTTCAGACCTTCGGGTCCATAGTTATTAGCTAGATGGCTTCTTCTCTCTCTTTGGATCTCAATACAAAGTTCTCCCCCTCTCTTGTGGAGATCTATTCGATGTAATCTTCTTTTTGCGGTGTGTTTGTTGAGACCGATGAATTGTGGGTTTATAATCAAGTTTATCTATGAACAATATTTGAATTTATCTGAATTCTTTTATGTATGATTGGTTATCTTTGCAAGTCTCTTCGAATTATCAGTTTGGTTTGGCCTACTAGATTAATCTTTCTTGCAATGGGAGAAGTGCTTAGCTTTGGGTTCAATCTTGCGGTGTCCTTTCCCAGTGACAGTAGGGGCAGCAAGGCACATATTGTATTGTTGCCATCGAGGATAACAAGATGGGGTCTTCATCACATTGCATGAGTTTATCCCTCTACATCATGTCATCTTGCTTAAGGTGTTACTCTGTTCTTATGAACTTAATACTCTAGATGCATGCTGGATAGCGGTCGATGTGTGGAGTAATAGTAGTAGATGCAAGCAGGAGTCGGTCTACTTGTCTTGGACGTGATGCCTATATACATGATCATACCTAGATATTCTCATAACTATGCTCAATTCTGTCAATTGCTCAATAGTAATTCGTTCACCCACCGTAAAATACTTATGCTCTCGAGAGAAGCCACTAGTGAAACCTATGGCCCCCGGTTCTATCTTCATCATATTAATCTTCCAACACTTGTTATTTTCATTGCTTTTTATTTTACTTTGCATCTTTATTATAAAAATACCAAAAATATTATCTTATCATATCTATCAGATCTCACTCTCGTAAGTGAGCGTGTAGGGATTGACAACCCCTATCACGTTGGTTGCGAGGATTTATTTGTTTTGTGCAGGTGCGAGGGACTCGCGCGTAGCCTCCTACTGGATTGGTACCTTGGTTCTCAAAACTGCGGGAAATACTTACACTACTCTGCTACATCACCCTTTCCTCTTCAAGGGAAAAACCAACACAAGTGCTCAAGAGGTAGCAAGCACCCAGAGCATAGCGAATCGGTCGAGTACGGTGTGCCGTTCATGAGGGTGCAGAGCCAGCCGACCCACATGAGTATTCGTTCTCCCACCGCAAGAGGAGGTCGGATGGCGCGACGTCGCGTCCCCGCCGTTCACCACGGCTCCCTCGACGCTCGCCTCGTTTCAACGGCGTTGGTAGGGTTTAAGGTAAGCTTCGCTCTAACCTAATCTTCCATCTGCTCATGCTTACAATCAGTGTGACAGCTAATAAAAATCATGCTTACAATCAGTCTCTGAGTACTACGCCAATCACCCTAAAATAGCTCTGGACCTTTGGGTCAAAGTTGTGACTTGTGTACAAATAAATAAAAATAGATTGGTGCTTCTTTCAGAAAAGAGTACACCCTAGAAAACTGCCAATATAAGCTACTAGTATTTTTTTTAAGTCTAAGCTACTAGTATTTGGTTAGAGGATTTGCTGCCGAGAAAGATCCGTCCGTAGTGAGCGCCACACATTCCACAGATGGTGGTGGATGCCAATACTTAGATGGAGCAGGTGTCGGCGTTCTGGGAACGGGGGTCCCCAGACTTGCCTGCCTACGGCCCGCGGCGTGGCTGAGCAAGCAGGCCGTACGGCCCATCTTCACAAACGAAGCATCCAAGACCCTCGCGAGGGGCCAAGCCTCGTGAGGCAGACGACGCAAGACCTCCTCTAAAGTGGCCTAGCTAGGCAGGCTCACAAGGAGCGGAGATATCAAGGCGAGGCGAACCTCACGTGGCTCTCATGACGTGAGCCATGACGATTGACACCAGGCGGGCACCAGCGCGCCAGTGTCCTTGTTTCCCCTTTGGTGCAAAGGAGGCAAGCGCAGCCGCAGAGTACCGAGGCCTCAGGCAAAGGTTGCCATTTCGGTGCAACAAGACCAAGACCATGGACTGCAAGACGGAGGTCATCGTGGAGCCCAAGACAGCGTCACCACCAGAGCTTTGTGCAGGCGAAGACTTCTTTTGTCAGGATGGCTCGTACTAGCTATCCCCCTTCGAATTAGCCCGCCATTGTTGGCTCCCTTCCCGCTCGTTATTTGGGAAGAGGACCAGGGCCTCTATAAATAGGACTAGCCACCACCATAGAGGGGAGAGAGATCATCAGATCCAGGGAGACACACAAGTCCGAAAGCACAAGAACACCTCAACCTCAGTAGGCTGTTCTTCCCTTGTACTATTCATCATCAGCCCAAGAGGCAATCCACCACCACCACACTGGAGTAGGGTATTACACCACAATGGTGGCCCGAACCAGTATAAACCCTGTGTCTTTCTGTGTTGTGAGTTTGTCGAGTTCGTCCGCAAGATCTTAGCAAGCTAGAGCGTAGATCGGTAGGAGGGAATGACTTCGCGCACACCCTAGTGTTCAAACCTTAAGGGTTAGCCGGAGCCCCACATCCGACATTTGGCGCACTAGGTAGGGGTGCGCCATAGCTTCCTTTCTGTCAGTCTGTCGCTCCGTCGTCTCCATGTCGGACACTCGCCATGCTCGAGCTGAGCATCGGGCTGCCCTCGCCACCCGCGTCGCTCAGACGGCTCCCGTCGGCGAGCCACCTCTTCGTTCTCCGTCCCCCGCCGCGAACGCTGCCACCGTCCCGGTGGGGAACGAGCAGCAGGCGTCCACGCAGCATCCTTCGGTGCGTCAAGGTGGCCGCACTGCTACTCCATCACTCACCCTTGCTGGTTCTTCGTCCCACGCGCACCGTGCTCCCATGGAGGCACGGGCCGCGCTCATCGCGGTGAACGAGCTCCTGCGTTACCGCCCCGTCGACGACCTCTACGAGGAGTGGCTCGACCGCGTCGCCGAGCTCGTCCGTGCCGCAGGTGCTCTTCGGCACCGTCCCACTCTCTTCCTCCACCGCAACCAGCCGCGGGCGACGGGGCTCATGGCGTGCCTCCACCGCCTCGACCCCAAGACGGTGCCTTGGCACCAAGATGCGCTCGTCCGTGGCATGATCCACCGCGCCCGACGCCCACGCATGAAGAAAGAAGCTACCAAGAAATCCCGCGGCCGCGAGAAGCTGCACCGGCGCTCACCGCACCACCTCGTCAAGACCGCGCGCCGCCTGGAGCGGCGCAGCGCGGACCTCGTCAAGACCTAGCTCCACCTCCGAAGCGGGCTCTGGCAACCATGGCCGGCTGCCATGCCTTCACCCCTGAGCTGCGTAGCGTTGCCTGGCCAGGCAAGTTCAAGCCAGATCTGCCTCCTCGATACGACGACACCACCGACCCCACAGAGTACCTGCAGCTCTATGAGTTGAGGATCGAAGCGGCCAACGGCGACGAAAAAGTCATGGCGAACTGGTTCCCATGGCTCTCAAGGATGGGGCCCGCTCCTGGCCCCTGAACCTGCAGCACGGCTCGATCTCCTTCTGGGACGAGATGCGTGGCCGCTTCGTCGCCTACTTCCAGGGCACTCGCGACCGCCCACCGGCCGCGGGTGATGTACGCCGCATCAAGCAACAGCCAGGGGAGACCCTCCAGAAGTACATCCAGCGCTTCAACAACACCCGCCTCAAGATCCCCAAGGTCACGGACGAAGCCTTCATCTCCGCGTTCTCAGACGGCGTCCATGATGTCAAGATGAAGGAAGAGCTGGCTATCCACGAAGAGCTTAGCACATCTCAGGAGTTGTTCAACCTGGCGACCAAGTGCGCAAGAGCTGAGGAGGGGCGCCTCTCTTTCCTTGAGCTGCCAGCTGCAGGAGTGGAGGAGAAGAAGGCCAAAGCCAAGGACATGAAGCGCAAAGAGGCAGTGGTGCTCGCAGCGGAGCCCAACACCAAGCGAGGCAGAGACCAGCCCGAGTCATCCAAGAACGGTCGTCCATTCTGCGCCTTCCACAACCTGAACACCCACAACACCAGCGATTGTCAAGATCTCAGGGCCATACGGGAAGGACGCTTTGGTCGACGCCCTGAGCGCAATGATCGGGGCTATGGCCGTGGAGGTGGACGCAGAGGCAGATGCTAGGACAGCCGTGGCCCGCGCCAGGAGTGGCGTGACCGGCCTCGTGAGGACCGCTGGCAGGACCAACCTCGCAAGGGTGCCTGGAGGGACCTGCCTCGTGAGGATCCCCCCCAGGGCAATGCCGGTCTTCCCCCGTTGCCGCCACCAAGAAGGAACGACGACCACCACTAGGAAGAGGGGGCTGGGGGCTTCCAGGAGCCGCGTGCGATCGCTTGCATCTTGGGCAAGGGCAGGTATGGAAATTTTTTGAACGTTAAGGGGGACTCCTGAGCATCGCGACTCAGGAGCCTAACTGGTCACGTAGCCCCTCACTCCTTGGTCCGTCATGGTCTCCGGTCAGCCCAATGGCGGTTGAGGTATGCGTGGGGTCGGGCTCTGCCGATGTAGAACATTAATCTATCCTCACGAACTCTCCCTATATGCTGTTCGCACGTCAAGGGGGACTCCTGAGCATCGCGACTCAGGAGCCTAACTGGTCACGTAGCCCCTCGCTCCTTGGACCGTCCTGGTCTCGGGTCGGCCCAATGGCGGTTGAGGTATGCGCAGGGCCGGGCTTTGCCGACGCAGAACAAAGAAAATAGGAAGGAAAACGCAGAATCTCAAAGCAAATATTACAAGCATACTGTTCTCACAATACCAAATGAAAAGTCTAAACGCCTCCACGAGGCCTGATGTATGTCGCAGGAATGAAATGAGAAGAATAGCCGCAGGTCACCCCTGGATGTCGTCGTCGCCTGCGGAAGGTGCTCCCCTGTGGGCGACGATGTTCTCACCTTCGCCACCAACCGCAGGATCCGCGGCATCGCCAGACAGAGGATCGGAGACAAATCCGCAGAACTTCCCCAACAAAGCCTCCACTTGACCTTGAATAGCTGCGGCGGTGGCTTCATAGAGATCTTCAGCCACAGGCTCCAGCAGCTCGTCAAGGCGGGTGTTGGGTTCGCGAAGGTGCAGATGGCTGAGGACGCGAGTCAGTGCGGCTGAAGACAGAACGTGAGCTTCTGCCTCCGCCATGGGACCAAGGCCCTCAACGACCTCCTCAAGCGCCCTCACCATGAGAGGAAGTAGCTGGGCGGGGCCGTCCTTGTTAGTGTCCAACGGCTTCTCCAGGCCATGCTCGTAGAGCGTCCTCAGCGCCTTGCGAGATCTCTTGTCAAGATCGGCGAAGGCTACACAGTCTTCGCCCAGGACTCGCGCCTTGGCGTCAAGATTGTCCCCCTTGTCCCCATCTTCTGCTCCAACTCTTCCAACCGGTTGCGCTCGATAGCCTGCTTCTTCCCCAGCTCCGCCAGCTCAGCATCACAGTTCTTGACGGCTTCCTCCCGGGCCTTCATCTCCTTATCCTCTGCTTGGTGGCGGTGTACCTCTTCGCCATGCTTGTCGCGCAGGCTCTGCCACTCGCCCTCCAGCACTTGGCAGCGGTCACGGGCAGCCTTGGCGTCTTTCAGCGCCGCCTCACGATCGGCTGCAGCACCGACGGCTTCTTGCTTCTCCCTCTCGGAAGCCGCAACAGCCTGGCCCAGCGCCGCGCGTACCGCCAGGTCAGAATGAAGCCAGTCAGAGGCCAACTCCAGATGCTCGGCCACTAGGCGCGGGTCAGCACTCAGGAGATCCGCCTGCAGTTGGGTCATCTCTGAAAGGGCATGCTCCAAGACGGCAGCAGGAGCAGAAGGACCAGGAAGTGGAGACGCAGCAGTAGGAGGAAGCAACATCATCACCAGGGCTTGGGAGACCGCGGGTTCCGGAGCAGCTGGGACCTCATCAGCCGCGCCAAGTACCGGCACCTTCGGAGCTAGTGGGGCCATGGGGGCTGACTCCACGTTGCGATGCTCCTCTTGGCCCCGCGAGGACGACCGGGCTGGGGAGACACGGGCGATGTTGCCTCCTGGATCTGCGGAGGGAGGCACAACCGCCGTACCCTCCTTCCTCTTCTTCGCCGAAGATGTCGGCCTGATCAACCAAAGGCGAGCGTCAGGAAATAACAAGTACCAGCAGGGACAAAGCAAAGTTCGAGACACCTACCGGTCCACCGCAAGGTACTCCACCTTCGCTTGCGAAGCTTGAGGCCCGACAGCATCAGGACCTAAGGGGCAGGCGCTCGGGTTCCGGTGGCGCCATGCGGTGCGGAGGCAGAACCGGATCTAGCGCCAGGAGGTGTTAGGGTGGAGGCGGCACCACGGTCCACCAGCAAGGACCTACCCTTCATCGGGATGAGGGGTTGCTCCTTCCCTCCTTGGTAGGCATCGGCCTCGGCATCATCAAGAAGGGCGCGGAGAATCTTGGCCTTGCTCGGAGGGGAGGTCTCCCCCACCTCTTTCGGGGTCTCCTCCGAGTCTGCCTCTTCTCCCCCCTCTCCGCGGGACTCGCCAGAAGACACCTCCACCGGCTTCTGCGCCGTAGGAGCTCCCGAAAACACCGGCGGCACCAGCCCGCGCGCATCAAAAGTCGGCCTGGAGGCGACGAATTCCTCCCGGTCCATGCGTTGAAACAGGGGAATAAAGGCACTAGGCGGGTACTCCTAGTTGTCTCTGACTATGAGACGCAGGACGGCGTCCAGTTCGTCGTCAGGCAGGTCCCCCGGCCTCAGGCGGGCCTTGTTCTCCCCTCCTTCAAGCTCCCAGAAGGGGCGCGCATGCTTGGAGTGGGGCAACCCGCAGCGTCAAGAACTCCCTCAGGAGCATCGCTCCCGTTATCTTGGCCGCCCTCGCATTCCCCGGCTTCAGGTCAGTCATCATCTACCCCAACACTGACGATGCCCGCTCGTCGACAAGCTCCGCCCTGGGCCACTCCTTGCCTTGCCGTGGCGCCTCCGTTGGCAACACCAGGCGCGGATGGGCGAGCTTGGCGTCGACCATGACCCATTTGGATCGAATGTTGTCGGCCCTCTTCCCGGTGCTCAAGATCGAGTTGGCCTTGCCGGATGCAACGAAGTTGCCGCACCCAGAGATGTGACCCTCGCTGACGCGGAGGAAGAAGAAATGGCGCAGGAGCGCCACGGACGGCATCACGCCCAGGTATGCCTCACAGTAGTAGGCAAAGATGGACAGGAGGAGGACAAAGTTGGGATGGAGATGCAACGCTTGCAGCCCATAGTGGTCGAGGACTTCATAAAGAAATCAGAGAAGGGAGGGACCAACCCGACGGCAATGCTGCTCGAAAAGAAGGGAAAGAAGGTGCTCCCCTCAAGCTCCGGCTCGTCGGAGGCAAGCTGGAGCTCCGTCTTCCCCCACTCGTTGCTCTCCCCCGCCATCAGCAGGCGCACGGAGGCAGGGATCTTCTCCGTGACAGTGGGAGCCTCAAGAGCGGGCTCTTACCAAGTCATAGCCGAGGAAGTCTTGACCTTGCGCGGCGCCATGGGCGGCAGATGCAGAGCAAGGCCAAAGCAGATCTGTAGGTAGCGGCGACGAAGAGCAAGAAAGGGGATCTGGAGCGAGGCAAGGAAGAAGCGCTGAAGGCAAGTGCCGCCCGCACCAGCCTTTTGTCAGGTCAAGCAGTTGCTGAGGCAACATGGGGAAGCGGAGACGCCCACGTCCAATCAACCGCCACGCGTCAACCGAGGCCGCAGGCTTTTGGGGCCCGCGGTGCTCCGAACTTGACCCTTGGCTTCGCCACGAAGCCAAGCCCACGCGCACCTTGGGCCCCGGGGGCTACTGTCGGCGTTCTCGGAACGGGGGTCCCCAGAGTTGCCTGCCTACAGCCCGCGGCATGGCTGAGCCAGTAGGCCGTACGACCCATCTTCACCAACGAAGCATCCAAGACCCTCGCGAGGGACCAAGCCTCGCGAGGTGGACGATGCAATACCTCCTCTAGAGTGGTCTAGCTAGGCAAGCTCACGAGGAGCGGAGATATCAAGGCGAGGCGAACCTCATGAGGCTCTCGTGACGTGAGCCATGATGATAGACACCAGGTGGGCGCCAGCGCGCGTAGTGTCCTTGTTTCCCCTTTGGTGCAAAGGAGGCAAGCGCAGCCGTGGAGTACCGAGGCCTCAGGCAAAGGTTGCCATTTCGGTGCAACAAGACCAAGACCATGGACTGCAAGACGGAGGTCATCGTGGAGCCCAAGACAGCGTCACCACCAGAGCTTTGTGCAGGCGAAGACTACTTTTGTCAGGATGGCTCGTACTAGCTGTCCCCCTTCGAATTAGCCCGCCATTGTTGGCTCCCTTCCCGCTCGATATTTGGGAAGAGGACCAGTGCCTCTATAAATAGGACTAGCCACCACCATAGAGGGGAGAGAGATCATCAGATCCAGGGAGACACACAAGTCCGAAAGCACAAGAACACCTCAACCTCAGGAGGTTGTTATTCCCTTGTACTATTCATCATCAGCCCAAGAGGCAATCCACCGCGACCACACTGGAGTAGGGTATTACACCACAACGGTGGCCCGAACCAGTATAAACCCGTGTCTTTCTGTGTTGTGAGTTCGTCGAGTTCGTCCGCAAGATCTTAGCGACCTAGAGCGTAGATCCGTAGGAGGGAAAGACTTCGCGCGCACCCCAGTTTTAGAACCTTAAGGGTTAGCCGGAGCCCCACATCCGACAGCAGGGTTGGTGTCGGTAATTTTTACTTGGCACCTCACACTCTGCATATATGCCGGTTCCATCCGTACATTTGTGCAGTTCCACCAAAATGCAGTTGAATAACCCTGTTTGCACAGATAATGAAAATGCGTGATTACATTATAGTGGCACTAGTTGATGAAACATACACTAATAAATAGAAGAAAATATTGTGGTAGTATCATAGTATGCCATGCTGCGAGGGCGAGATGGGCCCTGCGACGCCTCATACGGTACGCCTCATACTGGAAATCGACCCAAGTCTCCCCGATACACCTTCTGCTAGTGATGGGCATCAGTGTACAATGGTAGTACAAGTAGGGGCCTTGAGACATTCCAATCTCTATTTTTATGCAGATCAACTAAAATTAAGCACCCCAGTTTGCAGAAACGCTTAAACATTAACAATGGGACTAGTTGATGAAACATATACTAACAAAGAGAAGCACTTTCTTTATCTACATTGGAGAGGACACTCACTCTATTTTAACTGTATTATTACTTCATTTTATCAGTGGCACTAGGGTTGAGCAGGTGGCAAACGAGGTGTACCGTGCATCGCAAGGATGGAGGCCGGGGGTGCTTAGACTAGGATGCTGAAGCTGGCTCTTTCAGTCCCTATCTTCCCCTCTGATGTTTGTGTGGTAGCATTTGGGTTGCAATCCAAACTTGGTCGAGCTGGTGTTGCGTCCCCCTACCTGCCTAGCTTATGTGGCGAACTTGTCTCCAACTAGTACTCAGTTCGTTCTAGTAGTAGTTGCATAACTGCCCATTTACACTGAGATGTTGTCGGATAATGGTTCTCTATGGTTGGATTTCTTTAATGAAATCGGAGGAAACCCCCTCTTTCGATATATATAAAAAATTACTGCCACTAGCGGTGCCAAAATATTGCCTCAAATTAATAGTGCCACTAGATTAAGGTGCAAAATAATAACATTACTACTTTATCATGGCAGTGCCAAAACAGTAGCACAAGAGCAGACTCAACATGCAGGATCTTTGGCAAACAGCTAGACCAAAAAGGAACATACCTCATGATGGGAACCATGTCTGCAGTCAATGCCAACATAGAAGGGATGACACCAGTCACCAACATGGATGATTCTTTTCATGGGACCTTTTGGTGCAGTTCACCTAAAATGAAGCAATGTCCCATGAGCTAGCAGCTTCTTCTTCATTTTTTTAAGAAAAGGGCTCCAGCCGCGGTTCCATTTCCATCAGAAAACGAAACCCACGGAGCTTCTTCTTCATTAGTTGCAATAAAGTTGAGCAACATCAAGGTTGGTTGTGAAGCTCCTGGAATGTTCAACTATAATTTGGATATCATTTGTCCAGTTAAACTAAGATCAAGCGTGAAATGTATTTCTCTGTTTGCACAAAAAAGGTGGAAAGGAGGGTGACAAACAAGTGAGGAAACATACATCAAATGAAAAGAAGCATGTTCCTTATCTGAATGGCAATCCTACAAGGACAGTAGCAATTTCTAAAGCAGCATTGCTAGATATTAGTGTGGGAATTAGGATTAACTATGACAATCGTTAAATAGGACATTACTTTAATGGTGCCATTGCTTCATTTTACCAGCAAGATTGGTTTAATGTGTCCTTACTTTCAGAAGTGCGACTACTACATTTTACCAGTGGCATTACATAAGAGTGGCTCGGGGCAACAAACATCAGAATAGGATATCTGGGTTGGTCCCATTTTTGTTTGGTATAGCCACCTTATACTGTGTGACGCTAGCAAATCTAGTGCTGGACTTACTCTGTTGACTTGTCCCCCAGTCCCCACTTTCTTTCCTTTCAACCAATAGATCGGGTTTATATTGAGCTTTCGAACAGCCGATCGATCCTACACTAGCACAACGATCTCCTAAACAAATGGTTTAAATTTTAAAACCCCTTTCTGTGACGGCATATGGAACCGTCGCCAAGTGAGTGTGGGTGATAGGAGGTCCTTCCCACACAACCCAGAAACCATCAAGGATATGCCCTCCTGGTACACATGTTCTGCAAAATGAGGTCATGTGCGACCGACGAGCGCTCAAATACGGAAATACGTACAGTAGAGCTAAGAAAATACAATTATACAGTGAAATTGTTTCCGGTCGCAAGTACATCCCACACAATTAGTCCCCGCTAAACGTTTCCGTTCGTATGTACATCCCACACAGTCGCTCGAAGGAAAACATTTCCTTTCACAGGTACATCACACACAATTTTTCCCGTTAAATCGCTTGTGTTATTGAATATATCACACACGGTCCGTGGAAGAAACTGTGTGGCAAAGGCTGTCCATCACACATAGTTTTCATGTTGTAAGCGTTTGCGCAAGGTGGCCTAACGCAAATAGTTTTCAAGAGGGTCGTGTGTGATTGTTCATTGATTCAACACGGTTTATTCCTAGAAACTGTGTGCTTTGCCTGAGGTCATCGCCCATGCTATTTTTTAACAACCGTTTGCAATAGCAAAACCCAATTAGCAGGCTAATTCGCCACTAGCAGGCTAATTATCCGATTATTCATAATCCATTTATTAATATAATTGATAGTTCATATTAAGCACACAATATATTTCGTTTTCATAATTGAAATACATTAGAGTACAATATCATATAGCTTCAGCACTCAGCTACCCCATTACACAACTACTCCAGGACCAAGTTTCACGTGCAACATCTATAACCTTTCGAAATTAGCATCATAGACGGTACATAGACAGATGTATCTCATTTGGAAAACTGCTGAAGCAGAAGGCAAATATTGAGCCTTCATTGATGTTGAAGGTCTTTGTAACTTTAGGCCAGTGCCTGTGGATGATTGACTGTCCATCCTTCGTCCTCTTCAGGAACACTTCAATATTGAACCGTGTCTGTTGTATGAATACCTTCCTCGCCTCCTGACCATACAGGTGGTTTGAGAGGTAATCATCAGTGAACTGCTTCGGAAAGGCCTGAAAACAAGGATGTGCATAAATATCTTCTGTATATTGTAAATGGGGCAAAGGAATAAAAAAAGGCAAGGTATAATAGTTAGTACCATCCTGTACTGAGCTGATGTCTTCTTCATTGTACAGACATAGATCTTTTTGTTTTTTGTCGCTAATTTCTTTATCCTAACAATCATCCCGAGTTTCTTGACTTGACTAATATTCATGGACAACTCATTTCCCCATATGCAAAAAGGGTCGAACAGTGGGTCAAAACCTCTGACAGCAGGACCTACATGTGCAAGACTGATACGTCTCCAACCTATCTATAATTTTTGATTGTTCTATGCTATTATATTATCTATTTTGGATGTTTAATGGGCTTTACTAAGCACTTTTATGTTATTTTTGGGACTAACCTACTAACCCAAGGCCCAATGCAAATTACTGTTTTTTTGCCTATTTCAGTGTTTCGCGGAAAAGGAATATCAAACGGAATCCAAATAGAATGAAACCTTCGGGAGAGTTATTTTTGGAACAAACGTGACCCAAGGGACTTGGAGTGGACGTCAAGAAACAAACGAGGCGGCCACGAGGCAGGGGGGCACGCCCTCCACCCTCATGGGCCCCTCGTGGCTCCACCGACCTACTTATTCCTCCTATATATGTTCATATACCCCGAAAACATCCAGGTGCACCATGAAACCCTATTATCACCACTGCAACCTTTTGTACCCAAGAGAGGGCCTTTTCCGGAGCTCCGCCGGAGGGGGAATCAATCACGGAGGGCTTCTACATCAACACCATAGCCTCTCCGATGATGTGTGAGTAGTTTACCTCAGACCTTCGGGTCCATAGTTATTAGCTAGATGGCTTCTTCTCTCTCTTTGGATCTCAATACAAAGTTCTCCTCGGTCTTCTTGGAGATCTATTCGATGTAACTCTTTTTGCGATGTGTTTGTCGAGATCCGATGAACTGTGGGTTTATGATCAAGATTATCTATTAACAATATTTGGTTCTTCTCTAAATTCTTATATGTATGATTTAATTATCTTTACAAGTATCTTCGAATTATCAGTTTGGTTTGGCCTACTAGATTGATCTTTCTTGCAATGGGAGAAGTGCTTAGCTTTGGGTTCAATCTTGCGGTGTTCTTTCCCAGTGACAGCAGGGGCAGCAAGGCACGTATTGAATTGTTGCCATCGAGGATAAAAAGATGGGGTTTATATCATATTGCTTGAGTTTATCCCTCTACATCATGTCATCTTTTATGAACTTAATACTCTAGATGCATGTTGGATAGCGGTCGACGTGTGGAGTAATAGTACTAGATGCAGAATCGTTTCGGTCTACTTGTCATGGACGTGATGCCTATATACATGATCATGCCTAGATGCTCTAATAATTATGCGCTTTTCTATCAATTGCTCGACAGTAATTTGTTCACCCACCGTAATACTTATGCTATCTTGAGAGAAGCCACTAGTGAAACCTATGGCCCCTGGGTCTATTTTCCATCATATAATTTCACAATCTTTACTTTCAATCTACAATCTTATTATTATTATTATCTCTATCAGATAGTGACCGTGAAGGGATTGACAACCCCTTCATCGCGTTGGTTGCGAGGTTCTTATTTGTTTGTGTAGGTACGAGGGACTTGCGTGTAGTCTTCTACTGGATTGATACCTTGGTTCTCAAAAACTGAGGGAAATACTTACGCTACTTTACTACATCACCATTTCCTCTTCAAGGGAAAACCAACGCAGTGCTCAAGAGGTACCAAGAAAGATTTCTGGCACCGTTACCGGGGAGGTTTACGCACAAGTCAAGACATACCAAGTATCCATCACAAACTCTTATCCTTCACATTACATTATTTGCCATTTGCCTCTCGTTTTGCTCTCCCCCACTTCACCTTTGCCGTTTTATTCACCCTTCTTCCGTTCGTCTTTTCATTTGCTTTGATATCTTACTTGGCTCGTTTGCTTGTTTGGTTGGAATAGTTGTTTATTACATTACCTTAAGTGGTGGTTTGTGCACTAAGATCTATGGATCCTCATCCACTTGCTAATCTTTTTAAGAGATCCAATTATGATGAACCAATTGCTAGTGAGTTTTGTGCACTAGATTATCTTTATGAAGTTTTGCTTGAAATTCGTGAATCTGAAAATTGTGATGAGGTACTTTATGGAGTGATTCATGATGGATCTTTGAATAAAAAGCATGATTACAATGATGATAGTATAAATTCTATTAATGTCAATTGTGCTTATAATATGCAAAACCCTAAGCTTGGGGATGCTAGTTTTGCTATGTCTACTACTTGTTGCAATGATCATGATTGGGGTGATTCTTTTTATGATCTTGAAAATTTATTTAAGCCCCATGATGAATATGAGATTGATAATAATGTTTGTAATAATATTGAAAGTGGGTTTGGAAGAGTGTCGACTTTAGATCCCACAAATTTGGAGAATGTTCGATCTTGTGATGTTTTTGATAAAAGTGGGTTTGGAGAGGTCATGACTTTGGTTAATGTTAATCCCACTATTTTGGAAGAGTGTCAACTTTACATGCATGTGGATCATGATGAGAATATTGTATGTGATAGCTATATTGTTGAATTTTATTATGATCCTACATGTAATTATTATGAGAAAGGAAAATATGGTTGTAGAAATTTTCATGTTACAAAATTACCTCTCGTTATGTTGAGATTACTATTGTTCCTTTCTTCTTCCTTGCATATGCTAGTTTTTGTTCGCCTTGATAATTTGTTTGCTTATAAAATACATATGCATAGGAATTATGTTAGACTTAAGTGTGTTTGTCACATGGTGATATTAGAGTCATGCTAGTTGGGAGACAACCCAACAAGCACTTTTCTTTTCTGGAGCTCCGCCGGAGGGGGAATCAATCATGGAGGGCTTCTACATCAACACCATACCCTCTCCGATGATGTGTGAGTAGTTTACCTCAGACCTTCGGGTCCATAGTTATTAGCTAGATGGCTTCTTCTCTCTCTTTGGATCTCAATACAAAGTTCTCCTCGATCTTCTTGAAGATCTATTCGATGTAACTCTTTTTGCGGTGTGTTTGTCGAGATCGGATGAATTGTGGGTTTATGATCAAGATTATCTATGAACAATTTTGGTTCTTCTCTGAATTCTTATATGTATGATTTAATTATCTTTGCAAGTGCCTTTGAATTATCAGTTTGGTTTGGCCTACTAGATTGTTCTTTCTTGCAATGGGAGAAATGCTTAGCTTTGGGTTCAATCTTGCGGTGTCCTTTCCCAGTGACAGCAGGGGCAGCAAGGCACGTATTCAATTGTTGCCATCAAGGATAAAAAGATGGGGTTTATATCATATTGCTTGAGTTTATCCCTCTACATCATGTCATCTTGCTTAATGCGTTACTCTATTCTTATGAACTTAATACGCTAGATGCATGCTGGATAACAGTCGATGTGTGGAGTAATAGTAGTAGATGCAGAATCGTTTCGGTCTACTTGTCGCGGACGTGATGCCTATATACATGATCATGACTAGTGAAAGGATCGAGAAGAGGTGTCTAGAGGGGGGGGGTGAATAGACTCTAAGTAAGAAAAGTTGCAGTTTTTAAATTCTTTGAGTTGAAGTGGAGTTTTGGCATAAGTTTAAACATTCACAATACATATCAAGCAAGCATGACAAGAGTATATGAGCAACGGAAAGTAAAGCATGCAAGTTGCAAGAATGTAAAGGGATGGGATTGCAGTGTGCAAACGCAATTGGAGACATGGAGATTTTTGGCGTGGTTCCAATAGGTGGTGATATCGTACATCCACGTTGATGGAGACTTCAACCCACGAAGGGTAACGGTTGTGTGAGTCCACGGAGGGCTCCACCCACGAAGGGTCCACGAAGAAGAAACCTTGTCTATCCTACCATGGTCGTCGCCCACGAAGGACTTGCCTCACTGTGACGCCCGGATAATTAAGCTACAGTAACCCTCTCCTAATGATGCCATGTCACCGCTATCACTCTAGTTAATCTCGCGATGGTTCAAAAACAATCCAAATTTAAAATAAAGACAAATAACAAAAGCTTTTCAAATGTTAAAACTAAAATGTTCTAAATGTGACAAATAAATCATATGTAGTATTGGTGCAGAAACCACACTTTTATAAAGCGTTTAAATGCACTATAGTAAATAAATAGTGATAAAACAATTATTCAAATGCTTTAAAATAATAAACAATTTAAAACTATTTTTATTTCAATGCTAAACGGTTTGTGGCAGTGGCATAAATTGTAACACTATTTTAGGTGCCACTTTTGTATTTTTGGAAACTAAAAATAATACAAATAAGAACTAAAAGAATAAATAAAAGAAAAGCAAAGTAAGACTGTAAAAAAAGAAAAGGGAACCCCCCTCCCCCCGCGCGCTGGGCCTCAGCCCAGCTGGCCACTCCAGTCGGCCTGGTTGGACCGGCCCACCCCACCTCACCTACTAACCCCTGGGGACACCGAAACCCTAGCCCACTACCCCACTCCTCCCCCCACGTTCCCCTCTCTCCCTCGTCTCCTCCCGATCCCGATCTGGATCGGGCGCCGGCTCCTCTTCGCCAACCGTCGCCGTTCGGAATTCCCCTCCTCGCCGGACGCCACCGCCGCCTCGAGCCCCGTCATCGGCCGCCGTCCCAGACGCCGCGCTCCTCCGCCCTCCTCTGCCCGATTCCGCTGGATCGGGAGGGGGCCGCCCCAACGACGCCGCCCCGTGCTCGGCTTCCACCTCGGGCCGCCGCACACCGCCACCGACTCCGGCCACCACGAGCCTCCCCGCACCCACTGCCAGTGCCCTACCCCACCCGATGTGAGCCGCGCCCCTCCTCTCTTCCCCTCGCCCCATGCTCGTTCCCTCCGCTGCTCGCCGCTCCCGACTGCCCCGACGAGCTCCGTCGCATCGCGCCCCCGCAGTCGACGTCCTTGCCGCGCTCGGCGCCCGCTAGTGTCGTTCGCGCCCACGGCCGCGCCAGCAGCGCTCCCCTGCAACCTGCGTCGGCGCTGCCCGCGGCGGCCACCGCAGCTCCCGTACGCACCCGCACGACGCAACCTCGCCCCGCCTGTGTTCGCGCTGCTGCTGCCTCCCTCCTATGCCGGCGCTCTGCTCCTGCGCCGCGCCGGACGACCGCGCTCAGCCGCTCCAGCCGATGCTGCTCACCCCAGGCGCCGTCCCGCCTCCGCCCTGCCGCCCTGTTCCGGCCAGCGCCATCGCGGTCCTTGGCCGCCGGAGCCCGTACCCGGCTCCCCCCCATCGCTCGGGCAGGTTACGGCCTCGGGCACGGGCACCACACCCGCTTCCACTAGCGCCGGCGCCCGCTAAGGCCCCCCAGACCCAATGACATGTGGGGCCTACCCCCTGGAACTTTAGAAAAAAAAGAATAAAAATAATATTAAAAATAATAATTAATTAGTTAAGATAATTAATTAACTTAGTTAATCCTGTTAATTAATCTAATTAACACTGTTAATTAGCCTTAATTATTTGATTAGGTAAACAGTGAATGACAGTTGGGCCCCACTGCCTTGTTTGACCGGTCAACAATCAACGCTGACCGCTAACGTCATGATGACGCAATAAACGTTTTCAAATTAAATTAATTTCTGATAAATCTAAAAATGATTAAATCTTTTAAAATTAATATAAAATAAACCGTAGCTCAGATGGAAAAACTTTGTACATGAAACTTGCTCAGAACGACGAGACGAATTCGGATACGCAGCCCGTTCGTCCACCACGCGTCCCTAGCATAGTGAACCTGCAACATTTCACCTCCGGTTCGTCTGTCCGAAAACGCGAAACACCGGGGATAATTTCCCGGATGTTTCCCCCCTTCACCGGTACCACCTCGTACCGCGTTAGGGCACACCTAGCATCACGCTTTATAATGTCATGCATCATCATGCAATTGTTTGCATTATATTTATTGCTTCTTCCCCCTCTTCTCTCGCTAGACACCAAGACCGACGCCGCTGCTACCCAGTACGACTACATCGACGACCCCTCTCTCTTGCCAGAGCAACCAGGCAAGCCCCCCCTTTGATCACCAGATATCGCCTACTCTTCTCTATACTGCTTGCATTAGAGTAGTGTACCATGTTACTGCTTTCCGTTATTCCTATCCTAATGCATATCCTATCCTTGCTACTACTGTTGTTACCATTACCTGCTATCCTACTGCTTAGTATAGGATGCTAGTGTTCCATCAGTGGCCCTACACTCTTGTCCGTCTGCCATGCTATACTACTGGGCCGTGATCACTTCGGGAGGTGATCACGGGCATATACAATATACTTTACACAGCTACCTTACCTGTGATACTGTTCAGAGATGGGGGCTGAAGGGGCAGGTGGCTCCATCCCGGTAGAGGTGGGCCTGGGTTCCTGACGGCCCCCGACTGTTACTTTGAGGCGGAGCGACAGGGCAGGTTGAGACCACCTAGGAGAGGGGTGGGCCTGGCCCTGGTCGACGTTCGCAGATACTTAACACGTTTAACGAGATCTTGGTATTTGATCTGAGTCTGGCTACTGGCCTATACGCACTAACCATCTATGCGGGGACAGTTATGGGCACTCGATGTCGTGGTATCAGCCGAAGCCTTCGTGACGTCAGCAACGGAGCGGCGCGTGCTGGATTGGACTGGAACGCCTACTAGGCTAGGTCTGCTTCCGGCCGCCCACGCAACGTGCAGGTGTGCTAAGGGCGATGGGCCCAGACCCCTGGGCGCTTAGGTTTAGACCGGCGTGCTGACCTCTCTGTTGGTCTAGGTGGGGCTGCGACGTGTTGATCTTCCGAGGCCGGGCATGACCCAGAAAAGTGTGTCCGGCCAAATGGGATCGAGCGTGTTGGGTTATGTGGTGCACCCCTGCAGGGAAGTTAATCTATTCGAATAGCCGTGATCTTCGGTAACAGGACGACTTGGAGTTGTACCTTAACCTTATGACAACTAGAACCGGATACTTAATAAAACACACCCTTCCAAGTGCCAGATACAACCGGTGGTCGCTCTCTCACAGGGCGACGAGGGGAGGATCATCGGTTAGGATTATGCTATGCGATATTACTTGGAGGACTTCAGTCTACTCTCTTCTACATGTTGCAAGACGGAGGCTGCCAGAAGTGTAGTCTTCGAAAGGATTAGTTATCCCCCTCTTATTCTGGCATTCTGCAGTTCAGTCCACATATGATACCCTTACTCCATTTGATACCCATGCATATGTAGTGTAGCTCCTTGCTTGCGAGTACTTTGGATGAGTACTCACGGTTGCTTTCTCCCTCTTTTCCCCCTATCTCTTCTATCTGGTTGTCGCAACCAGATGTTGGAGCCCAGGAGCCAGACGCCATCTTCGACGACGACTCCTACTACACCGGAGGTGCCTACTACTACGTGATGCCCGCTGACGACGACCAGGAGTAGTTAGGAGGATCCCAGGCAGGAGGCCTGCGCCTCTTTCGATCTGTATCCCAGTTTGTGCTAGCCTTCTTAAGGCAAACTTGTTTATCTTATGTCTGTACTCAGATATTGTTGCTTCCGCTGACTCGTCTATGATCGAGCTCTTGTATTCGAGCCTTCGAGGCCCCTGGCTTGTAATATGATGCTTGTATGACTTATTTTATTTGTAGAGTTGTGTTGTGATATCTTCCCGTGAGTCCCTGATCTTGATCGTACACGTTTGCGTGTATGATTAGTGTACGATTAAATCGGGGGCGTCACAAGTTGGTATCAGAGCCGACTGCCTGTAGGAATCCCCCTTCCAGACTCCTTGGCCGAAGTCGAGTCTAGACATTGCAAAAAGTTTTACTAACATGGCTGTGCGGCCCCTGGGCCCACGTCGCCATCGGTTGTTACTAGGATCTTTTGCTCCTCGACCTTTACTCTGGGACTCTAACCTCTCTTCTATTCGGGTTAAATGAATTTTTCTAAATCTAACATTAGGATCTCGTTATCACTTTCACCCGGAGAGCCCCTTATTACTGATGATCGTCTGCTGCACGTAAAGACCCTGAAGATACTCTCCGCTATTAACCCGATGACTTGTGTTCATCGCGTTTGCAATTCCCCTTCCACCGTCAACCCTTATGGATAACTACTTTCAGTTGTTATTCTTACAATCATCCCCGGTTGGTCTTGTTATTACAGAATACCCCGAAATACTTGTCGTTGTTTCGATAATCCTTTGAGCTTACTGCCTTGTTGTTCTTTGTCACCTGAATACCCCTACGGATAATTCTCGCACTTATTGAGTATCCGCTCATCACCCAGTTATTCATGTGTTTCTCAATGGTCTTTGAAATACTATTCGATCCTCCAAAAATCCTTAGTAGCTTATTGCTCTGCAATACTTGCCTGCTTGCATTATGGATGCTTTCCATATGTCTGGCAATATTCGTTAGTATCCTTAGGCATCGTCTTTTTGATCCCATTGATTCAACATGAGTGCGAATGCACGCAATCATCAGTTGATCCTTTTAAATTATCTTTCCGGCTCAGACGTTATTTTAAAACATGAGCTGGATCTCGACCAATCAAATTGCTGTCGATTGTACCCCTAAGGCTATTCAACTTATCCATCCCTAATCAGAGCATTGCTTCTGATCCCTTGTCTTGGAAGTGATAATTCCTTTGCATTTGAACTTTGAGTTAGTCAGTTGTTTCCATAAACTGATCTCCTTGTATTCCTTCTTCCTTGGGTTGAGTAACGATGCTCACATCAGACCCCTTGTGGACCACCAGATCCTTTGTTGGATTTTATCCGACAGATTCCTTCATATTCTATAAGCTTGTGAGCCTTTCCTCGGATACATAATGCCTTTGGTAAATTGTATCATCTGCTTTCTCCAGCATGCTCTACTTTCGAGCTTGTGATATTTACTCATGAAACTTGTGGTATATGTTTCTAAGAAGCCCCTATGGGTTGAACATATGCCTTCTCTAAAACTGTGTGAACTCGAAAGTTTTCACGAGTCATACTCTTCTGGTGATTTACCAGATAAAATTTCAACACTACAACTCCATCGAAAATGAGGAGTGAATGATAGGTTATGCATTGGTGAAGTGGGAGTCGACCTTGAACTTTGTGTTCATGCCCATGGACACGATGTAGGTCCTATCATGGAAGCTTCTTGTAATAATAACATTTTCCTTGATATAATATCCTTTGGTATCTGTGAATTGATCCTTTGCAAACGTGGTTCCGCCATATTTTCTCCTTGATCCCATTTCTTGGACAAGTTAAATCGCTTGTCTTCTATAGATCGATACACCCCACTTCAACCTTTAATTTGATATGCCTTCGAGTATTATTCACCTGGTCGAGGATATCAGGCCATTACACTACATCCTATGAATTTGTAAAGGAGTAATACCTTTCCCTGTCATAGTCACCCCACGAGTTCTGAGTTGTCGTCAACCGAGAACACCGAATAGTGGTCCGAGTCCGCACTGCGGGTCAATCACTTTTAGTAATCTTCATTGCTAACGAGTTTGCACTTGATCATGTCATTCCCAACGGATTGACTACATCATCATCGTCAGGCTGACTGCTTGACCATTCTACCTATGTCCTTCACCCCCGGGACACAATCCCGACAGTGTTCTAAGCTTACATTGAACTTTCCGCATCATATTGTTTGTCTTGAGCGACAACTCCGAAATCTGAGATGGCATCTTGTCTATGGTTATAGCAACCTTTTACTTCACCATTCCCTTGATGTGATGTCTTCGCCGGTCGATTACATCTTCTTGAAACCTCTCGATAAATGTGTCATGATCAACGTTAACATTTTCTAACGTTGATCATGCTACCTAAGCCCATCTTTCGGGTGCACCTTTCAACCAATGTTTAATTCTGTATGTTTTCCTCAAGCATACATCATTATATCATTTGATCTGACAAATGTTATCTCCTTGTTCAAATAATTGTGGAATCCCATCTTTTTGGAAATCTCGATGAGTTGTCGCCGAGTCCAACAGCCACATCCTCAACCTCTCCTTGATTTAATGATGAACTCTTGTTGTGGAACTCTCTTCCATAGTTTAATTCCCGAGATTCTTACAATGTCATTTCGACAATTTGTGTTGGACCTTTCTTCTCAGGCATCCTAAGTCTGAGTTATCCTGACACCAATCAGATCTGAATCTCGGTCAGATATGATGGATGGAACATATTTCCAGGAGTTATAACATCTTTATAGGACTCGGTAAGGTGATATCATGCCTAGCGCACCTGGCCGGAGGACCTATTGTTATAGTTTCCTTCTTGTCAAGGTTAGTCATTCTTCCATGAGGAAATTGTAAGACTTATTCTATAAGTTGTTCCTGATGGATCCTTTTTGTTTCCAAAGTCTGATCTTCACCTATTGACCATGTCAATGCTATCTCGAAGCATGTCTATGGTACTCCGATTTTCAACAGGAACATTTGAAGCCCAATACTAAATGTTTCCTGCTCAATTATCCAAACACCACTGTATGGGTAATGTCATGAAATTTCTCCCTCCTTACCTAAATGGTTTTCTACTTCCTATCCTGTCATGGATATCATGCTCTGTTTGTCCTTGGGAAGGATATATCCCTGAAACATGTGTTTAAACACATTTTCCTTTCCATTGTTCTGTTTAATCTGATGATCACCTTTTCCTTTCCATGGCTTTGTTTAACCTTACTGGTGATCTATATGACCTAAGCAGTATTATTCTCCCGCTTAGGTAAGCACCTCATTGAACCACTCTGTCCGTAAGACCCTGTTAATATGGTTGATAACGTTCCGGTAACTGCCGATGGACGAGAACTTTGCCTATTGGTCTGCCTCGTCCTAACGAGCAGGAAAATGGTTCTCTTCGTCCCTCGCCCTTGGTACCGACATTGTTGCCGACATAATCAACAGGCTACCCTCTGACATGCCTTGCTTACATGATCGTACAAGACGTCACCGCCCTTCCTGCTTTTAACCCACATTGTGGGCCCATAACCCACAGTTCCATAGGATCGAAACCTGACTCTCCTATACACCCTGTTGCTAAAGTTATTCCTAGAGCTTGACTTCGTATGTAGTTCACGGGCCACCTGCCTAGTGATCTATTTTGATATCAGACGCAATACTTATTCCCATTGCTCTGAATCCCTTTCACACTTTGTTTCAGGCACCGAACGATTGCCTACCCGCTCAAAACTTCTCATGATACCTTCTTACTTTGCTCTCAATATTTTTGTAAGTTTCAATTCGAGAGTTACTTTCGCCACCTTCCTCGATGTTATCGACCAGATAGTCTACCTGGTAGAGGTCAGTTCTCCCAGCATGTCCACCCTTTATTCTTTAGTAAGTACGACGGAGTCCTGTAGAAAGGACACCGACTTCATCGTGATGACTGAAGCACAGGAATGAACCTCTTCGAGAAGAGCAACCAACACCAAGAAGACCCGTTAGAAATTCATAACCAAATTCCTTCCCCCTTGCTCCCCTCTTAAATCTCGGGACGAGATTTCTTGTAGTGGAGGAGAATTGTGACGCCCGGATAATTAAGCTACAGCAACCCTCTCCTAATGATGCCATGTCACCGCTATCACTGTAGTTAATCTCGCGATGGTTCAAAAACGATCCAAATTTAAAATAAAGACAAATAACAAAAGCTTTTCAAATGTCAAAACTAAAATGTTCTAAATGTGACAAATAAATCATATGTAATATTGGTGGAGAAACCACACTTTTATAAAGCGTTTAAATGCACTATAGTAAATAAATAGTGACAAAACAATTATTCAAATGCTTTAAAATAATAAACAATTTAAAACTATTTTTATTTTAATGCTAAACGGTTTGTGGCAGTGGCATAAATTGTAACACTATTTTAGGTGCCACTTTTGTATTTTTGGAAACTAAAAATAAAACAAATAAGAACTAAAAGAATAAATAAAAGAAAAGCAAAGTAAGACTGTAAAAAAAGAAAAGGGAACCCCCCTCCCCCCGCGCGCTGGGCCTCAGCCCAGCTGGCCACTCCAGTCGGCCTGGTTGGACCGGCCCACCCCCACCTCACCTACTAACCCCTGGGGACACCGAAACCCTAGCCCACTACCCCACTCCTCCCCCACGTTCCCCTCTCTCCCTCGTCTCCTCCCGATCCCGATCTGGATCGGGCGCCGGCTCCTCTTCGCCAACCGTCGCCGTTCAGAATTCCCCTCCTCGCCGGACGCCACCGCTGCCTCGAGCCCCGTCATCGGCCGCCGTCCCAGACGCCGCGCTCCTCCGCCCTCCTCTGCCCGATTCCGCTGGATCGGGAGGGGGCCGCCCCAACGATGCTGCCCCATGCTCGGCTTCCACCTCGGGCCGCCGCACGCCGCCACCGACTCCGGCCACCACGAGCCTCCCCGCACCCACTGCCAGTGCCCTACCCCACCCGATGTGAGCCGCGCCCCTCCTCTCTTCCCCTCGCCCCATGCTCGTTCCCTCCGCTGCTCGCCGCTCCCGACTGCCCCGACGAGCTCCGTCGCGTCGCGCCCCCGCAGTCGACGTCCTTGCCGCGCTCGGCGCCCGCCCGTGTCGTTCGCGCCCACGGCCACGCCAGCAGCGCTCCCCTGCAACCTGCGTCGGTGCTGCCCGCGGCGGCCACCGCAGCTCCCGTACGCACCCGCACGACGCAACCTCGCCCCGCCTGCGTTCGCGCTGCTGCTGCCTCCCTCCTACGCCGGCGCTCTGCTCCTGCGCCGCGCCGGACGACCGCGCTCAGCCGCTCCAGCCGATGCTGCTCACCCCAGGCGCCATCCCGCCTCCGCCCTGCCGCCCTGTTCCGGCCAGCGCCATCGCGGTCCTTGGCCGCCGGAGCCCGTACCCGGCTCCCCCCCATCGCTCGGGCAGGTTACGGCCTCGGGCACGGGCACCACACCCGCTGCCGCTAGCGCCGGCGCCCGCTAAGGCCCCCCTGACCCAATGACATGTGGGGCCTACCCCCTGGAACTTTAGAAAAAAAAGAATAAAAATAATATTAAAAATAATAATTAATTAGTTAAGATAATTAATTAACTTAGTTAATCCTGTTAGTTAATCTAATTAACACTGTTAATTAGCCTTAATTATTTGATTAGGTAAACAGTGAATGACAGTTGGGCCCCACTGCCTTGTTTGACCGGTCAACGGTCAACGCTGATCGCTGATGTCATGATGACGCAATAAACGTTTTCGAATTAAATTAATTTTTGATAAATCTAAAAATGATTAAATCTTTTAAAATTAATATAAAATAAACCGTAGCTCAGATGGAAAAACTTTGTACATGAAAGTTGCTCAGAACGACGAGACGAATTCGGATACGCAGCCCGTTCATCCGCCACACGTCCCTAGCATAGTGAACCTGCAACATTTCACCTCCGGTTCGTCTGTCCGAAAACGCGAATCGCCAGGGATAATTTCCCGGATGTTTCCCCCCTTCACCGGTACCACCTCGTACCGCATTAGGGCACACCTAGCATCACGCTTTATAATGTCATGCATCGTCATGCAATTGTTTGCATTATATTTATTGTTTCTTCCCCCTCTTCTCTCGCTAGACACCGAGACCGACGCCGCTGCTACCCAGTACGACTACATCGACGACCCCTCTCTCTTGCCAGAGCAACCAGGCAAGCCCCCCCTTTGATCACCAGATATCGCCTACTCTTCTCTATACTGCTTGCATTAGAGTAGTGTACCATGTTACTGCTTTCCGTTATTCCTATCCTAATGCATAGCCTATCCTTGCTACTACTATTGTTACCATTACCTGCTATCCTACTGCTTAGTATAGGATGCTAGTGTTCCATTAGTGGCCCTACACTCTTGTCCGTCTGCCATGCTATACTACTGGGCCGTGATCACTTCGGGAGGTGATCACAGGCATATACAATATACTTTACACAGTTACCTTACCTGTGATACTGTTCGGAGATGGGGGCTGAAGGGGCAGGTGGCTCCATCCCGGTAGAGGTGGGCCTGGGTTCCCGACGGCCCCCGACTGTTACTTTGAGGCGGAGCGACAGGGCAGGTTGAGACCACCTAGGAGAGGGGTGGGCCTGGCCCTGGTCGGCGTTCGCAGATACTTAACACGTTTAACGAGATCTTGGTATTTGATCTGAGTCTGGCTACTGGCCTATACGCACTAACCATCTACGCGGGGATAGTTATGGGCACTCGACGTCGTGGTATCAGCCGAAGCCTTCGTGATGTCAGCAACGGAGCGGCGCGCGCTGGATTGGACTGGAACGCCTACTAGGCTAGGTCTGCTTCCGGCCGCCCACGCAACATGCAGGTGTGCTAAGGGCGATGGGCCCAGACCCCTGGGCGCTTAGGTTTAGACCGGCGTGCTGACCTCTCTGTTGGTCTAGGTGGGGCTGCAACGTGTTGATCTTCCGAGGCCGGGCATGACCCAGAAAAGTGTGTCCGGCCAAATGGGATCGAGCGTGTTGGGTTATGTGGTGCACCCCTGCAGGGAAGTTAATCTATTCGAATGGCCGTGATCTTCGGTAACAGGACGACTTGGAGTTGTACCTTGACCTTATGACAACTAGAACCGGATACTTAATAAAACACACCCTTCCAAGTGCCAGATACAACCGGTGGTCGCTCTCTCACAGGGCGACGAGGGGAGGATCATCGGTTAGGATTATGCTATGCGATGCTACTTGGAGGACTTCAGTCTACTCTCTTCTACATGTTGCAAGACGGAGGCTGCCAGAAGCGTAGTCTTCGAAAGGATTAGTTATCCCCCTCTTATTCTGGCATTCTGCAGTTCAGTCCACATCTGATACCCTTACTCCATTTGATACCCATGCATATGTAGTGTAGCTCCTTGCTTGCGAGTACTTTGGATGAGTACTCACGGTTGCTTTCTCCCTCTTTTCCCCCTATCCCTTCTATCTGGTTGTCGCAACCAGATGTTGGAGCCCAGGAGCCAGACGCCATCTTCGACGACGACTCCTACTACACCAGAGGTGCCTACTACTACGTGATGCCCGCTGATGACGACCATGAGTAGTTAGGAGGATCCCAGGCAGGAGGCCTGCGCCTCTTTCGATCTGTATCCCAGTTTGTGCTAGCCTTCTTAAGGCAAACTTGTTTATCTTATGTCTGTACTCAGATATTGTTGCTTCCGCTGACTCGTCTATGATCGAGCTCTTGTATTCGAGCCTTCGAGGCCCCTGGCTTGTAATATGATGCTTGTATGACTTATTTTATTTGTAGAGTTGTGTTGTGATATCTTCCCGTGAGTCCCTGATCTTGATCGTAGACGTTTGCGTGTATGATTAGTGTACGATTAAATCGGGGGCGTCACACTCACTCGGGTAGATCTTCACGAAGTAGGCGATCTCCTTGCCCTTACAAACTCCTTGGTTCAACTCCATAATCTTGACGGAGGCCCCTAAGTGACGCCTAACCAATCTAGGAGGCACCACTCTCCAAGATGTAATAGATGGTGTGTTGATGATGAACTCCTTGCTCTTGTGCTTCAAATGATAGTCTCCCCAACACTCAACTCTCTCTCACAGGATTTGGATTTCATAGAAAGAAGATTTGAGTGGAAAGCAACTTGGGGGAGGCTAGAGATCAAGATTTAAGTGGTTGGAATGGCATATCTTGACCTCAACACAAGTGTAGGTGGTTCTATCTCAGAAAATGTATGTTGGACGTGTAGGCATGTTCTGATAGCTCTCTCCACGAATGAAGAGTGGGTGGATGGGTATATATAGCCTCCACACATAATCTAACTGTTACACACAAATCACCAAACTCGGTGGGACCGAATCATACAACTCGGTCAGACCAATTTAGTTCATAATGTGACTGTTAGGGTTTTCGATGGGACCGACATGATCAACTCGGTGAGACCGATGTGCTAGGGTTAGGGTAAAACCTCATCTCGGTTGTACCGATTACACAAACTCGGTGGGACCGATTTTGGTAATAAGCTAAACAGAGAGTTGGCCAAGCAAACTCAGTGAGACCGATTGCATATTTCGGTGAGACCGAAATTAATGCAATAGGCAACAGAGAGTTTGCAAGCCCATCTCGGTGAGACCGAGATCCCATCGGTGAGACCGAATTGATTAGGGTTTCTGGCAGTGGCTATGTCAAGAGAACTCGGTGGCGCCGGATAGAAAATTTCGGTGGGGCCGTGATGACCCACAAGTATAGGGGATCTATCGTAGTCCTTTCGATGAGTGTCGAACCCAACGAGGAGCAGAAGGAAATGATAAGCGGTTTCTAGCAAGGTATTCTCTACAAGTACTGAAATAAGTGGTAACAGATAGTTTTGTGATAAGATAATTTGTAATGAGCAACAAGTGACAAAAGTAAATAAGGTGCAGCAAGGTGGCCCAATCCTTTTTGTAGCAAAGGACAAGCCTGGACAAACTCTTATATGATGTAAAGCGCTCCCGAGGACACATGGGAATATCGTCAAGCTAGTTTTCATCATGCTCATATGATTCGCGTTCACTTTGATAATTTGGTATGTGGGTGGACCGGTGCTTGGGTGCTGCCCTTACTTGGAAAAGCATTCCACTTATGATTAACCTCTATTGCAAGCATCCGCAAATATAACAAAAGTATTAAGGTAAACGTAACCATAGCATGAAACATATGGATCCAAATCAGCCCCTTACGAAGCAACGCATAAACTAGGGTTTAAGCTTCTGTCACTCTAGCAACCCATCATCTACTTATTACTTCCCAATGCCTTCCTCTAGGCCCAAACAATGGTGAAGTGTCATGTAGTCGACGTTCACATAACACCACTAGAGGAGAGACACCATACATCTCATCAAAATATCGAACGAATACCAAATTCACATGACTACTAATAGCAAGACTTCTCCCATGTCCTCAGGAACAAAAGTAACTACTCACAAAGCATAAACATGTTCATAATCAGAGGGGTATTAATGTGCATATAGGATCTGAACATATGATCTTCCACCAATTAAACAAACTAGCATCAACTACAAGGAGTAATTAACACTACTAGCAACCTACTAGCACCAATCCCGGACTTGGAGACAAGAATTGGATACAAGAGATGAACTAGGGTTTTGAGATGAGATGGTGCTGATGAAGATGTTGATGGAGATTGCCCTCTCCCTATGAGAGGAGCCTTGGTGATGACGATGGCGATGATTTCCCCCTCCAGGAGGGAAGTTTCCCCGGCAGAACAGCCCCACCAGAACCCTAGATTGGTTCCGCCTCGTGGCGACGGAGTTTTGTCCGAGAAGATGGCTTATGATTTTTTCCCATCAAAAGAGTCCATATAGCAGAAGATGGTCACCGGAGGGCCACCAGGGGGCCCACGAGGTAGGGGGCGCGCCCAGGGGGGTAGGGTGCGCCCCCACCCTCGTGGGCAGGGTGTGGCCCCCCTGGTGAAGTTCTTGCGCGCAATGTTTTTTATATATTTGGAAAACATCATCCGTGAAGTTTCAGGACTTTTGGAGCTGTGCAGAATAGGTCTCTAATATTTGCTCCTTTTCCAGCCAGAATTCCAGCTGCCGGCATTCTCCCTCTTTATGTAAACCTTGTAAAATAAGAGAGAATAGGCATAAGTATTGTGACATAATGTGTAATAACAGCCCATAATGCAATAAATATTGATATAAAAGCATGATGCAAAATGGACGTATCAACTCCCCCTAGCTTAGACCTCGCTTGTCCACAAGAGAAAAGCCGAAATCGAAAAATATGTCCACATGTTTAGAGATGAAGGTGTCGATAAAAATAAAATACGGACATGAGGGCATCATGATCATTCTTAGAGCAGCAACTTATATAATTCTTGTCATATGATATCTTATGCTAGAGTAATAATTCTGTCACAATATCAAGTTTGAACCGTAAACTTCATTGAAAACTGACAAACTATAATCTCAGTCATTGAGGCAATTGCAATTCATCATAACATAGGAAAGAGTCAATGTATAAGAGCTTTTCAGCAGGTCCACATACTCAACTATCATATAGTCTTTCACAATTGCTGACACTCACGCAATACTTATGGGTATGGAGTTTTAATCGGACACAGAGAAAGATAGGGGCTTATAGTTTTGCCTCCCAACATTTTACCTCAAGGTAATGTCAACAGTAATAGTTCATGAAAATCCACATCCAATTAGCCATATATACCAAGATCTTTCGAACATATTGTGCTTGCCAAAGGATAAAATGTAAAAAGGAAGGGTGAAGATCACCATGACTCTTTTGCAGTATAGGAGATAAAAGTAAAAGATAGGCCCTTCGCAGAGGGAAGCAGAGGTTGTCATGCGCTTTTATGGTTGGATGCACAAAATCCTAATGCGAAAGAACGTCACTTTATATTGCCACTTGTGATATGGATATTTATTATGTAGTCTATCGCTTTTATTACTTCCATATCACACGAGCGTATAAAGCTTATTCCTTCCACACCAATCAATCTTACATATTTAGAGAGCAATTTTTATTGCTTGCACCGATGACAACTTACTTGATGGATCTTACTCAATCCATAGGTAGGTATGGTGGACTCTCATGGCAAAACTGGTTTAAGGGTATTTGGAAGCACAAGTAGTATCTCTACGTGGTGCAATGAATTTGGCTAGCATGAGGGAGAAAGGCAAGCTCAAAATGTTGGAGGATCCAAGACAATATAATTTATCTCAGATGTAAGAAAACATAACCCATTACGTTGTCTTCCTTGTCCAATGTCAACTCTTTAGCATGTCATATTTTAATGAGTGCTCATAATCATAAAAGATGTCCAAGATAGTATATTTATATGTGAAGACCTCTCTTTCTTTATTACTTTCTATTAATTGCGGCGATGACCAAAACTATGTTTGTCAACCCTCAATAACTTTTATTCATCATACTCTTTATATGTGAGCTCATTACTCTCCATAAGAGTCACATGATCTCTTTGTTTCTTTTTTTCTTTCTTTTTTTCACTTAGGATCATGGCAAAATAATCAAGCCCTTGACTCAACACTAATATTTATTATATAGCTCACGGACTCGATTACATAGGAAGATAATAAAGCAAAACTCACAATTAGATCATACTAAGAACTTTTATTCTACTAGATCAAGGTATTATCAAAAGGACCGAACTAAGAAAAATGGTAAAGATAAAAGTGATGGTGATATGATACCGGGGCACTCCCCCAAGCTTGGCAGTTGCCAAGTGGAGTGCCCATACCAGATACTCAATTCTTCTTTGTTGGAGAAGACGGTGGTTATTTTGTTGATGGCGTAGGCTTCTTCCTTAATTTGCATTTGAGGACAGAATTTTGGTTCCTCAGGTCCTCGATCTCCTGTTCCAGGCTCAGTACCTTTTTGCATAGTTCCTGCTTGTTTTCCTGCAAGAGGCGAAAAGGGATAAACCCGATCTTAGGTTTCTTTACTCTATCCGGGAGGCTTGACTTTTTGGACTCCACATGCATGTCCCCAGGTTGAGGTAGTGGGACTTCATCTTCATCTGAGCTCGTCTCCTCCTTTCCCTTGGGTTCATAGTCTTCTTCTTCTTCCGTGGTCCTACCATAATGCTCCACATCCCCATAGACCTTAGGATCTGCAAGGTAATCAGCCACATAGCTTTCTCCTTCCGAATCCTGGGACGACATGTTGCTCTGTCTGTAGCAGGAAATCTCAAAACAAAGACATGAGATTTTTGCGTGATACGGGAGTCAAAACCCCTGGGAGGTTATATAATGAATTTTTACCGACCAAAATACGTGTCCTCTAAGAAAACGGAGTCCGGAGAGCACACGAGGTGCCCACGAGGTAGGGGGCGTGCCCAGTATGGTAGGGCGCGCCCTCCACCCTCGTGGAGCCCTCGTGTCCTTTCCGGACTGCTGCTTATTTTTCTAAATATTCCAAAACGGAGAAATATTGCCTTAAAAACTGTTTTGGAGTCGGTTTACTTACCGGACCACATACCTATTCCTTTTCGGAGTCTAAAACCTTCCGGAAAGTGTCCTTTATGTATTCCTCCGGGGTTACGGTTTCAATAACATTGGTTTCAACATTTATGGGGTTACCTGAGATATAGTGTTTGATTCTTTGACCGTTCACCACCTTCGGATTTGTGCCTTCGAAGTTGTTGATTTTTATGGCACCGGAATGATAGACCTCATCGATAACGTAAGGACCCTCCCATTTAGAGAGAAGTTTTCCTGCAAAAAATCTTAAACGAGAGTTGTATAGCAATACATAATCACCTACGTTAAACTCACGCTTTTGTATCCTTTTGTCATGCCATCTTTTAACTTTTTCTTTAAACAACTTGGCATTTTCGTAAGCTTGGGTTCTCCATTCATCAAGTGAGCTAATATCGATTAACCTCTTCTCACCGACAAGTTTAAAATCATAATTAAGTTCTTTAATAGCCCAATAAGCCTTGTGTTCTAGTTCAAGAGGTAAGTGACATGCTTTTCCATAGACCATTTTAGACGGAGACATACCCATAGGATTTTTATATGCAGTTCTATAGGCCCATAATGCATCATCAAGTTTCTTGGATCAATTCTTTCTGGACCTATTAACAGTCTTTTGCAAAATTAATTTGAGTTCTCTATTACTCAATTCTACTTGACCACTAGACTGAGGGTGATAAGGAGATGCAATTCTATGATTAACATCATATTTAGCAAGCATTTTACGAAAAGCACCATGAATAAAATGTGAACCACCATCAGTCATTAAATATCTAGGGACTCCAAACCTTGGAAAGATAACTTCTTTAAGCATTTTAATAGAAGTGTTATGATCAGCGCTACTAGTTGGAATAGCTTCACCCACTTAGTAACGTAATCAACATCAACTAAAATATGTGTATAACCATTAGAGGAAGGAAAAGGTCCCATATAGTCAAAGCCCCAAACATCAAATGGTTCAATAACAAGTGAATAATTCATAGGCATTTCTTGACGTCTATTAATATTACCAATTCTTTGACATTCATCACAAGATAAGACAAACTTACGGGCATCCTTGAAGAGAGTAGGCCAATAAAAACCAGATTGCAGTACCTTATGTGCAGTTCTATCTCCAGCATGGTGTCCTCAATAAGCTTCGGAGTGACACTTGCGTATGATCTGTTCCTGTTCATGCTCAGGTACACAACGTCAAATAACACCATCTACTCCTTCTTTATAAAGATGTGGGTCATCCCAAAAGTAATGCCTCAAATCATAGAAGAACTTTTCCTTTTGCTGGTATGTGAAACTAGGTGGTATAAACTTAGCAACAATATAATTAGCATAGTCAGCATACCATGGAGCAGTATGAGAAGTATTTATGACATTTAATTGCTCATCAGGAAAGCTATCATCAATAGGTAGTGGGTCATCAAGCACATTTTCTAACCTAGACAAGTTGTATGCAACGGGGTTCTCAGCTCCTTTTCTATCAACAATATGTAAATCAAATTCTTGTAGCAAGAGAACCCATCTAATAAGTCTAGGTTTAGCATCTTTCTTTTCCATAAGATATTTAATAGCAGCATGATCAGTGTGGATAGTTACTTTAGAATCAACAATATAAGGTCTAAACTTATCACAGGCAAATACAACTGCTAAGAATTTCTTTTCAGTAGTAGCATAATTTGTTTGAGCATTGTCTAGAGTTTTACTAGCATATTGAATAACATTTAGTTTCTTATCAACTCTTTGTCCTAGAACAACACATACAGCATAATCACTAGCATCACACATAATTTCAAAGGGTAAATTCCAATCAGGTGGCTGAACAATGGGTGCAGAGATCAATGCTTTCTTAAGTATTTCAAATGCTTCTACACAATCATCATCAAAAACAAATGGTATATCTTTTTGTAATAAATTTGTGAGAGGCCGAGAGATTTTTGAGAAGTCCTTAATGAACCTCCTACAAAAACCGGCATGACCAAGGAAACTTCTTATACCTTTGATGTCCTTGGGACATGGCATCTTTTCAATAGCATCAACCTTGGCTTTATCAACTTCAATACCTATTTCGGAAACTTTATGCCCCAAGGCAATACCTTCATTAACCATAAAGTGGCACTTTTCCCAATTCAAGACAAGATTAGTTTCTTCACATCTCTGCAAAACTCGATCAAGGTTGCTCAAGCAATCATCAAAAGAAGATCCATAGACGGAAAAGTCGTCCATGAAAACCTCACAAATCTTTTCACAAAAGTCAGAGAATATAGCCATCATGTATCTTTGAAAGGTAGCAGGTGCATTACATAAACCAAAAGGCATATGTCTATAAGCAAAAGTACCAAAAGGGCAAGTAAAAAGTAGTCTTTGATTGATCTTTGGGTGACACAGGTATTTGAGAGAAACCAGAATAACCATTTAGAAAGCAAAAAATGTGTATGTTTGGATAATCTTTCTAGCATTTGATCGATAAAAGGTAAGGGGTAATGATCTTTTTAGTAGCCTTATTTAACTTGCGGAAATCAATTACCATCCTATAACCAATAATAATTCTTTGAGGAATCAATTCATCTTTATTATTAGGAACAACAGTAATACCTCCCTTCTTAGGGACACAATGGACATGACTTACCCACTTACTATCAGCAACGGGATAAATTATACCTGCTTCAAGGAGCTTTAGTATCTCCTTTCTTACCACTTCTTTCATTCTAGGATTCAGTTGGCGTTGATGATCGCGAACTGGTTTAGCATCTTCTTCCAAATTAATTTTATGTTGACATAGAGTGGGACTAATGCCCTTAAGATCATGAAGAGTATACCCAATAGCAGCATGGTTCTTCTTCAGAGTTTTTAATAATCTCTCTTCTTCATGCTCTGAAAGGTTAGCACTAATAATAACAGGATATATCTTTTTCTCATCAAGATAAGCATATTTAAGAGTATCAAGTAACGGTTTAAGCTCAAACATGGGATCACCCTTGGGTGGAGGAGGATCCCCTAGGATTTCAACAGGTAAATTGTTTTTCAGAATAGGGTCCTGTTTAAAGAATACTTCATCTAATTCCTTTCTTTCATTCATAAACATATCATTTTCATGGTCTAGTAAATATTGTTCTAAAGGATCACTAGGAGGTACGGCAATAGAAGCAAGACCAATAATTTCATCCTTACTAGGTAATTCTTCTTCACGGTGTTGTCTACTAAATTTAGAAAAATTAAATTCATGAGTCATATCATCTAAACCGACAGTAACAACATCGCTTGTGCAATCTATGGTAGCATTAACAGTATTTAAGAAGGGTCTACCAAATATAATGGGACAAAAACTATCTTGTGGGGAACCAAGAATAAGAAAATCAGAAGGATATTTAGTTTTCCCACACAAGACTTCAAGATCTCTAACAATTCCCATTGGTGAAATAGTATCTCTATTAGCAAGTTTAATTGTGACATCAATATCTTCTAACTCAGTGGGTGCAATGTCATGCATAATTTCTTTGTATAAGTCAATAGGTATTGCACTAGCACTAGCACCCATATCACACAAGCCATGATAACAATGATCTCCTATTTTAACAGAAATAACAGGCATGCCTACCACAGGTCTAGGTTATCTGTATCACGGGGTTTAGCAATTCTAGCAGATTCATTACAGAAATAAATAACATGCCCATCTATATTATCAGACAAGAGATCTTTAACAATAGCAATATTAGGTTCAACTTTAACTTTCTCAGGAGGTGTATATGTTTTAATATTGCTTTTACGAACCACAGTTGAAGCTTTAGCATGATCCTTTATCCTAACAGGGAAAGGTGGTTTCTCAACATAAGAAGTAGGAACAATAGGATCATTATAAGTAATAGTCTTTTCTTCAACTTTAATAGGTGTAGCTACTTTTACTTCTATGGGAGGATGATATTTAAACCACTTCTCCTTGGGGAGATCAACATAAGCAGCAAAAGATTCACAGAAAGAAGCTACTATCTCAGAGTCAAGTCCATATTTAGTGCTAAATTTACGAAAAATATCGGTATCCATAAAAGATTTAACACAATCAAAACTAGGTGTCGTACCTGACTCCTTACCATTGTCGAGGTCCCAATCTTCGGAGTTGCGTTTAATTCTTTCCAATAAATCCCATTTGAATTCAATAGTCTTCATCATAAAAGAGCCAGCACAAGAAGTATCAAGTATGGTGCGATTGTTACCAGAAAGCCGAGCATAATTTTTTTGAGTAATCATTTCTCTTGAGAGCTCATGATTGGGGCATGAATATAACATTGATTTAAGCCTCCCCCAAGCTTGAGCGATGCTTTCTCCTTCGCGAGGCCAAAAATTATATATATAATTGCGATCACGATGAACAAGATGCATAGGATAAAACTTTTGATGAAATTCCAATTTCAATCGTTTGTAGTTCCAAGACTCCATATCATCACATAGCCTATACCATGTCGATGTATCTCCCCTCAACGATAAAGGGAAGACCTTCTTCTTAACAACATCTCCGGGTACACCTGCAAGCTTAAATAATCCACGAACTTCATCCACATATATCAGATGCTCATCAGGATGTTTTGTTCCATCTCCTAAAAAAGGATTAGCTAGAAGTTTTTCTACCATACCCAAAGGAATTTCAAAGCAAGCATTTTCATTTTCAGTAGATTCAGTAGGTTGAGGAGCAACTCTTTTCTCTACTGGTCGGGGTGAAGATACCCCGAACAAGCCCCTCAGAGGATTACTTTCCATAGTAACAAGTGACAGTAAATTTCAGCACACTATATAAATTTTTCCTTACCAAATTCCACCTACCAAAGGCATTTCACTCCCCGGCAACGGCGCTAGAAAAGAGTCTTGATGACCCACAAGTATAGGGGATCTATCGTAGTCCTTTCGATAAGTAAGAGTGTCGAACCCAACAGGGAGCAGAAGGAAATGATAAGCGGTTTCCAGCAAGGTATTCTCTGCAAGTACTGAAACAAGTGGTAACAGATAGTTTTGTGATAAGATAATTTGTAATGAGCAACAAGTGACAAAAGTAAATAAGGTGCAGCAAGGTGGCCCAATCCTTTTTGTAGCAATGGACAAGTCTGGACAAACTCTTATATGATGTAAAGCGCTCCCGAGGACACATGGGAATATCGTCAAGCTAGTTTTCATCACGCTCATATGATTCGCGTTCAGTGCTTTGATAATTTGGTATGTGGGTGGACCGGTGCTTGGGTGCTGCCCTTACTTGGACAAGCATCCCACTTATGATTAACCTCTATTGCAAGCATCCGCAAATACAACAAAAATATTAAGGTAAACCTAACCATAGCATGAAACATATGGATCCAAATCAGCCCCTTACGAAGCAACGCATGAACTAGGGTTTAAGCTTCTGTCACTCTAGCAACCCATCATCTACTTATTACTTCCCAATGCCTTCCTCTAGGCCCAAACAATGGTGAAGTGTCATGTAGTCGACGTTCACATAACACCACTAGAGGAGAGACAACATACATCTCATCAAAATATCGAACGAATACCAAATTCACATGACTACTAATAGCAAGACTTCTCCCATGTCCTCAGGAACAAAAGTAACTACTCAAAAAGCATAAACATGTTCATAATCAGAGGGGTATTAATGTGCATATAGGATCTAAACATATGATCTTCCACCAATTAAACCAACTAGCATCAACTACAAGGAGTAATTAACACTACTAGCAACCTACTAGCACCAATCCCGGACTTGGAGACAAGAATTGGATACAAGAGATGAACTAGGGTTTTGAGATGAGATGGTGCTGATGAAGATGTTGATGGAGATTTGCTACCTCTTGAGCACTGCGTTGGATTTCCCTGAAGAGGAAGGGATGACGCAGCAAAGTAGCGTAAGTATTTCCCTCAGTTTTTGAGAACCAAGGTATCAATCCAGTAGGAGGCTACGCGCGAGTCCCTCGTACCTACACAAAAACAATAGCTCAACGCAACCAACACGCTTAGGGGTTGTCAATCCCTTCACGGTCACTTATGAAAGTGAGATCTGATAGAGATGGTAAATAATATTTTTGGTATTTTAGGTATAGAGATGCAAAGTAAAAAGTAAAAGGCAAAGTAAAAGCAAAGCAATAATAAAGTGATGGAGATTGATATGATGAGAAAGAGATCCGGGGGCCATAGGTTTCACTAGTGGCTTCTCTCAAGAGCATAAGTATTCTACGGTGGGTGAACAAATTACCGTTGAGCAATTGACATAATTGAGCATAGTTATGAGAATATCTAGGTATGATCATGTATATAGGAATCATGTCCGAGACAAGTAGACCAAAATGATTCTGCATCTACTACTATTACTCCACTCATCGACCGCTATCTAGCACGCATCTAGAGTATTACGTTAAAAACAGAGTAACGCCTTAAGCAAGATGACATGATGTAGAGGGATAATTTCATGCAATATGATAAAAAAACATCTTGTTATCCTCGATGGCAACGATACAATACGTGCCTTGCTGCCCCTTCTGTCACTAGGAAAGGACACTGCAAGATCGAACCCAAAGCTAAGCACGTCTCCCATGGCAAGAACAACCAATCTAGTAGGCCAAACCAAACTGATAATTCGAAGAGACTTGCAAAGATAATCAATCATACATAAAATAATTCAGAGAAGATTCAAATATTATTCACAGATAGACTTGATCATAAACCCACAATTCATCGGTTCAACAAACACACGGCAAAAAGAAGATTACATCGAATAGATCTCCACGAGAGAGGGGGAGAACATTGTATTGAGATCCAACAAGAGAGAAGAAGCAATCTAGCTACTAACTATGGACCCGTAGGTCTAAAATAAACTACTCACACTTCATTGGAGGGGCTTGGATGATGATGTAGAAGCCCTCCGTGATCGATGCCCCCTCCGGCGGAGCTCCGGGATAGGCCCCAAGATGGGATCTCGTGGATACAGAAAGTTGCGGAGGTGGAATTAGGTTTTTGGCTCCGTCCTCGATCATTTGGGGGTACATGGATATATATATAGGAGGAAGAAGTACGTCGGTGGAGCTTCGAGGGGCCCACGAGGCAGGGGGCGCGCCCTAGGGGGGGGGCGCCCTCCACCCTCGTGACCACCTCGTGGCTTTCTTGATGGAGGGTCCAAGTCTCCTTGATCTTATCTGATGAGAAAATCATGTTTCCAAAGGTTTCATTCCGTTTGGACTCCGTTTGATATTCCTTTTCTTCGAAACCCTAAAACAGGCAAAAACAGCAATTCTGGGCTGGGCCTCCGGTTAATAGGTTAGTACCAAAAATAATATAAAAGTGGAAAATAAAGCCCAATAATGTCTAAAACAGTAGATAATATAGCATGGAGCAATAAAAAATTATAGATACATTGGAGACGTATCAAGCATCCCCAAGCTTAATTCCTGCTCGTCCTCGAGTAGGTAAATTATAAAAACAAGATTTTTGATGCGGAGTGCTACTTGGCATAACTTTAATGTAATTTTCTTAATTGTGGTATGAATATTCAGATCTGAAAGATTCAAGACAAAAGTTCATATTGACATAAAAATGAAAATACTTCAAGCATACTAACTAAGCAACTATGTCTTCTCAAAATAACATGGCCAAAGAAAGTTCATCCCTACAAAATCATATAGTTTAGTCATGTTTCATTTTCGTCACACAAGAATGCTCTCATCATGCACAACCCCGATGACAAGCCAAGCAATTGTTTCATACTTTAGTAATCTCAAACCTATAAACTTTCACGCAATATATGAGCGCGAGCCATGGACATAGTACTATGGGTGGAATAGAATATAATGAGGGGGTTATGTGGAGAAGACAAAAAAGGAGAAAGTCTCATCAACGAGGCTAATCAATGGGCTATGGAGATGCCCACCAATTGATGTTAATGCAAGGAGTAGGGATTGCCATGCAATGGATGCACCAGAGCTATAAATGTTTGAAAGCTCAATAAAAGAAACTAGTGGGTGTGCATCCAACTTGCTTGCTCACGAAGGCCTAGGGCACTTGAGGAGGCCCATTGTTGGAATATACAAGCCAAGTTCTATAATGAAAAATTCCCACTAGTATATGAAAGTGATAATATGAGAGACTCTCTACTATGAAGATCATGGTGCTACTTTGAAGCACAAGTGTGGTAAAAGGATAGTAACATTGTCCCTTCTCTCCTTTTCTCTCATTTTATGGGCCTTTTCTTTTTTATGGCCTTTCTCTTTTTTTGGGCCTTCTTTTTCTATGGCCTTTCTCTTTTTTTATACCTCACTTGGGACAATGCTCTAATAATGATGATCATCAAACTTCTATTTATTTACAACTCGATGATTACAACTTGATACTAGAACAAAGATGACTCTATATGAATGCCTCTGGCGGTGTACCGGGATATGCAATGAACCAAGAGTGACATGTATGAAAGAATTATGAACGGTGGCTTTGCCACAAATACTATGTCAACTACATGATCATGCTAAGCAATATGACAATGATGAATGTGTCATGATGAACGGAATGATGGAAAGTTGCATGGCAATATATCTCGGAATGGCTATGGAAATGCCATAATAGGTAGGTATGGTGGCTGTTTTGAGGAAGATATAAGGAGGTTTATGTGTGAAAGAGCGTATCATATCACGGGGTTTGGATGCACTGGCGAAGTTTGCGCCAACTCTCAATGTGAGAAAGGGTAATGCACGGTACCGAAGAAGCTAGCAAGGATGGAAGGGTGAGAGTGCGTATAATCCATGGACTCAACATTAGTCATAAAGAAGTCACATACTTATTGCAAAAATCTACAAGTCATCAAAAACCTCGGCACTATGCGCATGCTCCTAGGGGGGTAGATTGGTAGGAAAAGACCATCGCTCGTCCCCGCCCGCCACTCATAAGGAAGACAATCAAATAACACCTCATGTTTCAAATTTGTTGCATGACGTTTACCATACGTGCATGCTAGGAGACTTGCTAACTTCAACACAAGTATTTCTCAATTTCACAACTACTCAACTAGCATGACTTTGATATTATTACCTCCATATCTCAAAACAATCATCAAGCATCAAGCTTTTCTTAGTATTCAACACACTCATACGAAAGTTTTATTATTAATCTTGCATACCAAGCATATTAGGATTTTAAGAAAATTACCATGCTATTAAGACTCTGTTAAGCAAATTACCATGCTATTAATACTCTCAAAATAATCTAAGTGAAGCATGAGAGATCAATAGTTTCTATAAAACAAATCCACCATCGTGCTCTAAAAGATATAAGTGAAGCACTAGAGCAAAATTATACAACTCAAAAGATATAAGTGAAGCACATAGAGTATTCTATCAAATTCAAAATCATGTATGGCTCTCTCAAAAGGTGTGTACAGCAAGGATGATTGTGGTAGACTAACAAGAAAAGACTCAAATTATAAAATACGCTCCAAGCAAAACACATATCATCTGGTGAATAAAAATATAGCTCCAAGTAAAGTTACCGATAGAAGTAGACAAAAGAGGGGATGCCTTCCGGGGCATCCCCAAGCTTTGGCTTTTAGGTGTACTTAGATTATCTTGGGGGTGCCATGGGCATCCCCAAGATTAGGATCTTGCCACTCCTTTTTCCATAATCCATCAAATCTTTACCCAAGACTTGAAAACTTCACAACACAAAACTTAAAGTAGAAAATCTCGTGAGCTCTGTTAGCGAAAGAAAACAAAAGACCACTTCAAGGTAATGTAATGAAATCATTATTTATTTATATTGGTGTTAAACCTACTGTATTTCAACTTCTCTATGGATTATAAATTATTTTACTAGCCATAGATTCATCAAAATAAGCAAACAACACACGAAAAACAGAATCTGTCAAAAACAGAACAGTCTGTAGTAATCTGTAGCTAGAGCAAGATCTGGAACCCAAAAAATTCTAAAATAAATTTCTGGACGTGAGGAATTTATATATTAATCATCTGCAAAAATAATTAACTAAATATCACTTTCCAATTAAAAATTACAGCAGTTCTCGTGAGCGCTAATTTTCTGTTTTTTACAGCAAGTTCAACAAGACTTTCCCCAAGTCTTCCCAACGGTTCTACTTGGCACAAACACTAATTAAACACAAAAAACACAATCAAAACAGAGGCTAGACAATTTATTTATTACTAAACAGGAGCAAAAATAAAGGAACAAAAATAAAATTGGGTTGCCTCCCAACAAGCGCTATCATTTAACGCCCCTAGCTAGGCATAACAAGCAAGAATAGATCTAGGTATTGCCATATTTGGTAGGCAATTCTTCAATGAGGCATCTACCTCCCTTAGGAATTTATTTATTTATAGTGATTATCAAACTCTTAGGCACAAGATCAAAAAATTCATTTGTAGCAATTGGTTCCTTAATGATAGCAAAAAGATTGGGATGAATACTTATAGATTTAAGATCCGCAGTTTCCTTACTAGATGATTCACCCTTATTTTTAGGAACCTACATAAGCTTGGCAATTTTAGTAGGAGGACTTGAAGTATTCTTTATGGAAGAAAAAGCGGTTCGCAAGTTCGTAATGATACCCTCAAGTTTATCGATTCTAGTAGAATCTAAGTTTATTTTCTCATTAACTATGGGTTCCTTTTCCTTAATATTTTGCAAAGTCATTCCTACCTTAGATCCATATTGGGTAATTTGATTGTGGATCTTTTTATCTAGATTTTCAATTAATTCAATAGTAGCAACTTTATTTTCAATAATTTGAAGTCTTTGCATGACATGCTCCAAAGTTAACATAGTTCCATTAACCAAAAGAGGTGGTGAGCCAAATAAATCTAACATATCATTATAAGAATCAAAAGTATGGCTACCCAAGAAGTTCCCTCCGGTAATGGTATCAAGGATATATCTATACCAAGGATTAGCACCTACATAAAAATTGCGGAGAAGAACTGAAGTAGATTGCTTCCTGGTAGATCTATTTGAGCATTGCAAATTCTATACCAAGCATCTTTTAGATTTTCTCCCTCCCTTTGTTTAAAATTTAGAACTTCATTCTCGGGAGACAACGGAGAATATATGAGACTAGACATGACAACAAGCAAACAAACTAACACACGAGCAAACAAACGGGCAAAAGAGGAAGATAGAGAAAGAGAGGGAGGATAGAGAGAGAGAGGGCGAATAAAACGGCAAAGGGTGAAGTGGGGGAGAGGAAAACGAGAGGAAAATGGCAAATAATGTAACGCGGGAGATAGGGATTGTGATGGGTACTTGGTATGTTGACTTTTGCGCAGACTCCCCAGCAACGGTGCCAGAAATTCTTCTTGCTACCTCTTGAGCACTACGTTGGATTTCCCCGAAGAGGAAGGGATGATGCAGCAAAGTAGCGTAAGTATTTCCCTCAGTTTTTGAGAACCAAGGTATCAATCCAGTAGGAGGCTATGCGCGAGTCCCTTGTACCTACACAAAAACAATAGCTCAACGCAACGAACGCGCTTAGGGGTTGTCAATCCCTTCACGGTCACGTACGAAAGTGAGATCGGATAGAGATGATAAATAATATTTTTGGTATTTTTGGTATAGAGATGCGAAGTAAAAAGTAAAAGGCAAAGTAAAAGCAAAGCAATAATAAAGTGATGGAGATTGATATGATGAGAAAGAGACCCAGGGGCCATAGGTTTCACTAGTGGCTTCTCTCAAGAGCATAAGTATTCTACGGTGGGTGAACAAATTACTGTTGACCAATTGCCAGAATTGAGCATAGTTATGAGAATATCTAGGTATGATCATGTATATAGGCATCACGTCCGAGACAAGTAGACCGAAACGATTCTGCATCTACTACTATTACTCCACTCATCGACCGCTATCCAGCATGCATCTAGAGTATTACGTTAAAAACAGAGTAACGCCTTAAGCAAGATGACATGATGTAGAGGGATAGTTTCATGCAATATGATAAAAACCCCATCTTGTTATCCTCGATGGCAACGATACAATACGTGCCTTGCTGCCCCTTCTATCACTGGGAAAGGACACCGCAAGATCGAACCCAAAGCTAAGCACTTCTCCCATGGCAAGAACAACCAATCTAGTAGGCCAAACCAAACTGATAATTCGAAGAGACTTGCAAAGATAACCAATCATACATAAAATAATTCAGAGAAGATTCAAATATTATTCATAGATAGACTTGATCATAAACCCACAATTCATCGGTCTCAACAAACACACCGCAAAAAGAAGATTACATCAAATAGATCTCCAGGAGAGAGGGGGAGAACATTGTATTGAGATCCAAAAAGAGAGAAGAAGCCATCTAGCTACTAACTATGGACCCGTAGGTCTGAAATAAACTACTCACACTTCAGCAGAGGGGCTTGGATGATGATGTAGAAGCCCTCAGTTATCGATGCCCCCTCCGGCGGAGCTCCAGAACAGGCCCCAAGATGGGATCTCGTGGATACAGAAAGTTGCGGTGGTGGAATTAGGTTTTTGGCTCCGTCCCCTGTCGTTTGGGGGTACATACGTCGATATATATAGGAGGAAGAAGTACGTCGGTGGAGCTTCGAGGGGCCCACGAGGCAGGGGGCGTGCCCTGGGGGTGGCGCCCTCCACCCTCGTGACTGCCTCATGGCTTTCTTGACGGAGGGTCCAAGTCTCCTGGATCTTATCTGATGAGAAAATCACGTTTCCGAAGGTTTCATTCCGTTTGGACTCCGTTTGATATTCCTTTTCTTCGAAACCCTAAAACAGGCAAAAACAACAATTCTGGGTTGGGCCTACGGTTAATAGTTAGTCCCAAAAATAATATAAAAGTGGAAAATAAAGCCCAATAATGTCTAAAACAGTAGATAATATAGCATGGAGCAATCAAAAATTATAGATACGTTGGAGATGTATCAAGATTGCCCTCTCCCGATGAGAGGAGCGTTGGTGATGACGATGGCGACGATTTCCCCCTCCGGGAGGGAAGTTTGCCCGCAGAAGAGCCCCGCGAGAACCCTAGATTGGTTCCGCCAAGGTTTCGCCTCGTGGCGGCGGAGTTTCGTCCGAGAAGATGGCTTATGATTTTTTCCCATCGAAAGAGTCCATATAGCAGAAGATGGTCACCGGAGGGCCACCAGGCGGCCCACGAGGTAGGGGGGCGCGCCCAGGGGGTAGGGCGCGCCCCCACCCTCATGGGCAGGGTGTGGCCCCCCTGGTGAAGTTCTCGCGCTCAATGTTTTTTATATATTTGGAAAACATCATCCGTGAAGTTTCAGGACTTTTGGAGCTGTGCAGAATAGGTCTCTAATATTTTCTCCTTTTCCAGCCAGAATCCCAGGTGCTGGCATTCTCCCTCTTTATGTAAACCTTGTAAAATAAGAGAGAACAGGCATACGTATTGTGACATAATGTGTAATAACAGCCCATAATGCAATAAATATTGATATAAAAGCATGATGCAAAATGGACGTATCAGGCCGAGTTTGACTTTTGGTTTGGGACATATGTGGATATGAGAAAGTAGTTGAGGGTTGTGGAGCATATCACTAAGCACTTTGAGCAAGACCCTCACGAAGCAACACCTCACCCCCTCTTAATAGTATTGGCTTTTCCTATGGACTCAATGTGATCTTGGATCACTAAAAATGCAGAGTCTTGAGCTTTGAGCTTGAGCTAATCCTTTGTCCTTATCATCTTGAAGGGGTTCCACATCTTCTTGTCCACGCCACTCCATTTTTGAACTTATCTGAAATATACTAGGTGAAAACAATTAGTCCAACAAGAGATATGTTGACATTAATTACCAAAATCACCCAAGGAGCACTTGTGCTTTCAATCTCCTCCTTTTTCGTAATTGATGACAACACACATCAAAGCTTTAGATAAAGATATGGAGAATAACGAGAAAAGCTTTGGAAAGACATGTAACAATCATAGGCTCCCCCTACATGTATGCAACCATGTAAATATGGAATATAGGAGCATGTTAATGCATAGCATGACAGAGTAAGCAATGTGTTGCATGTATCTTGGCTATATGCATCATAGCAAATGATGTAAATATAGGAAATATACCTACATGCTCATGAGTATTTCTTGCAAACAATATGTATATCAGCAAGAAATCCTCACGCACATGAGTGTGATGCATATACTTACCTTGTGGTCTTGAGTTGGCTTAGGAAGGAATGAACCTGAGTAAACAAGGTTAGATAACACAGATACATCTACAAGCCAGAGGAAACAAAAGAAACCACAAGAGTACCAAGACTGGGATGACATGTAGAGAGTGAGTACTGAGTACTCTATTTGATATAGACATGTCCCCAAAAGGTAAGGTATGCAATGAATTCACAGATTTCCTTCCCTAGCAGTCTTTCTCCCCCTGAATCTTGTATTGGATAATGGGAGAACATAGGGAAACAAAACCAGAGCAAAATAGATCATAACCATAAACATAACATAGACATGTCTTTGCCCTCTTAAAGACATGTGACTTCTCTCCTCTTGAACACCAAGCATCTGGGGCCTTTGATGTGATTACCTCTCTCTCCCTTTTGCTCTTTCTCCCCTTTTTCTTTTTCTCCCCCTTTGAAGAGAATAAGCTTTGATGTGATCTCTCTCCCCCTTTGACATCAATTTCCAAGTAGGGATCTTCTGGAGTGTGAGTCAAATAGGTTTGGTCCTTGAGTCACAGAGCAAAGAAACATATAGATTGTGATGCTGGTAGAGGACAAGAATCATCGAGTGGAGCTGGAATAAAACTACAAGAACAAATGGCAAATTGTCTCCTCTGAAGTGAAATCGGTGATACCGAGTTGTAGTCTTCGGTGGCACCGAGTTGGTTCAGTGTGACCGAAAGCAACAGATCAGTATGACCGAGTTAAACACAGATAGAACACTTGTCACCTCATCTCACTAGGAAGATAAGATCTCACAAAGATTTGCAAGGAATTAACTTAGCGATTTGCAATGAATTGGATGCAGGGAATGCAGAACAAGACAAAGAAAAGAAAATCTAGATGAAGTATGCAAAAACTCAAGGAAACACTAGAGAACTTCATCTAGAATTGGGCGGTGACAAAGTCACCTATGTTAGAGTATATTGACTGAGGAGTCAAGTGAGAACACTTGATCATAAGTCTACTCATCGTTTAAGCTCAAAATGGGGTTACCATTTTATGTTTAAGCATTTGATGTATTCACATCTTGTTGAGCTGCTTTGACCCATGACTTGGAGTAAAGCTTCTCAAAGATGGAATAACATACCTTGGGTGGTGGTGTTGATGTTGATCATGTAGTTGAACTTGTGTGGCTTACTCAAGGTTGATGTAGTTCATCAAGAGTTGGGAGCACCATTTGTAATTTGAGTTCATCTACCTACATGGGTTAGTTTTGCAAGGAAGAGCACTTGTGTATCCAAAATGACAATCATGAAATTTTATACATATAATTTGTCAAAGGATATGTTTGAAGGGTTTCGTGCTTCCTTGTCTTCAACCACCAATGTGTAGAGACTTGGTGATGTAGAAATTGCTCATGATGTGAGTGGGTTGCAATCTCATACATTTAGATAGCATGCAAGGGTTACTCAAGGGCTCATGCCTTGCATGCAAGGGTGCAAATATATCCAAGACACATAAATAGCAACATGAAAGAAATATCAAGGATTACTCAAGGGCTCATGCCTTGCATGTATCCAAATGGAGTTTCTACTGCAAGTTTGAAGCATCAATGATGTTCAATTCACCTCTCAAACGGCGAAAGACTTTCCCATCAAGCAGTTTGGTGAATATATCCGCCAATTGCTTATCGGTACGAACATGCTTAAGATCAATGTCCCCTTTAGCAACATGATCTCGAATGAAATGTTGACGAACTTCAATATGCTTAGTTCGAGAATGTTGCACGGGATTGTGAGCAATCTTAATAGCACTTCCATTGTCACAAAGCAATGGAACATGTTTCACATATATCCCATAATATTTAAGAGTTTGGGTCATCCAAAGTAATTGAGCACAACATGAACCGGCGGCAATGTATTCCGCTTCGGCGGTGGATAAGGATACCGAGTTTTGTTTCTTGGGGGACCAAGATACAAGAGATCTACCAAGAAATTGACACGTACCCGAAGTGGACTTTCTATCAACCTTGTCTCTGGCATAGTCCGAGTCGGAATAGCCAACAAGATCAAACGAGGACCTCTTAGGATACCAAATGCCAAAATTTGCTGTATGTGTTAAGTATCTCACTATCCTTTTCACAGCCTTAAGATGACATTCTTTAGGGGCCGCTTGATATCGTGCACACATGCACACACTCAGCATAATATCGGGACAAGAGGCACATAGATATAACAATGAACCGATCATAGAGCAGTAAACTTTTTGATCAACCGGTTCACCGTCCTTAGTCAGGTCAAGATGTCCACTAGTAGGCATTGGTGTATTCATACCTTTGCATTCTTGCATATTGAACTTCTTGAGTAAGTCCTTGGTGTACTTTGTTTGAGAAACAAAGGTACCTTCCTTAGTCTGCTTGATTTGCAAACCAAGAAAGAATTTGAGTTCACTCATCATAGACATCTCAAACTTCTCCGACATTAGCTTTCCAAACTTCTCACTAAATGAGGGTTAGTCGAACCAAATATAATATCATCAACATAAATTCGGCACACAAATAGTTCTCCATTAACCCTTTTAGTAAAAAGAGTAGAATCTATATTTCCAATCTCAAATCCTTTTTCAATAAGGAACTTGGTCAAGCATTTATACCACGCTCTAGGAGCTTGTTTAAGACCATAAAGAGCTTTGTGAAGTTTGTAAACATGATCAGGTTTCTTAGGATTGACGAAGCCGGGAGGTTGCTTAACATAAACTTCCTCCCCAATTTCACCATTTAGAAAAGCACTTTTAATGTCCATTTAGTACAAGGTGATATCATGGTGATTAGCATAAGCAAGTAAGATGCGAATGGATTCAAGTCTAGCAACATGGGCATATGTCACACCGTAGTCCACACCTTCGACTTGAGTGTAGCCTTGGGCGACTAGACGAGCTTTGTTGCAGACGACTTGACCATCTTCGTCTTGCTTGTTGCGAAACACCCATTTGGTACCGATGATGTTGTGGTTGTTGTCGGGCTTCTCGACCAATGTCCGCACTTGATTTCTCTCAAAGTTGTGTAGCTCTTCATGCATGGCATTTATCCAATCCGGATCTTCTAATGCTTCTTCAACCTTCATAGGTTCAATGCTAGAGATGAATGAATAATGTTCACAAAAATTAGCTAAACGAGTTTTAGAGCGAGTGATTCTCCTGGTTTGGATATCATTATAGATTTGCTCGATGGGATGGTCTTTGGCGACTCTTGCTCGAACTCGTGGGAGCTTTTGCTTGGGTCGGGGTGGAACATCTTCTTCATCATCTTGTCCTTCTTCTTGGCCTTCTTCATTGTTGACGTTGTCGTTCTCTTGTCATGGTGGAGAAGGAGGTTGTTGATGTTCAGCTTGGTGTACTTCCTCATTTTCTTCGTCTTGGTGTGTCCCACTTGTGGATTCTTCCGTATCAACTCTTGGTTCACCTTGTCGTGAGGTGGAAGCTTCCACTTGGACGGACGAGGTACTCTCCTTCACCTCCGTTGGACGAATCTTGCCAATAGACAAGTCTTGGATTGCTTCCGAAGGATCTTTATATCCTACATCAATTGGCAATTGCTCTACTTGCGAGCCGTTAGATTCATCAAACTTCACATCTACCGTCTCTTCAACCTTTCGGGTGAAATTGTTGTAGACACGGTAAGTGTGAGAGTTTGAGCCATAACCAAGTAGAAATCCTTCTGAGATTTAGGAGCAAATTTATAACGACGATGCTTATCAAGAATGTATCACTTTGAGCCGAATACTCGAAAGTATCCAACTTGGGGTTTGTTACCGGTGAGGAGCTCATATGTCGTCTTGCCGAGTAGCTTTTGAAGATACAAGCGATTTGTTGCATGACAAGCTGTCTCAACCGCTTCCGCCCAAAAGTGTTTTGGAGTCTTGTACTCATCAAGCATCGTTCTTGCCATCTTAATAAGAGTCCGGTTCTTCCTCTCAACAACTCCATTTTGTTGAGGTGTGTATGTAGCCGAGAACTCATGTGAAATCCCTTCTTCGTCAAGAAAGGTATCCACATTTGCGTTCTTGAACTCTGTTCCGTTGTCGCTCCGAACCTTCTTGATGTTCACTTCAAATTGATTTTGGGCCTTCCTAGCGAAGTTTTTGAAGATCTTTTGGAAATGCGATTTATCATCAAGGAAGCACACCCACGTAAATCTTGAAAAATCATCGACTATGACTAGACCAAATGAGTTACCACCGAGACTCTTGTAGGCATTGGGACCAAAGAGATCCATGTGAAGTAGCTCGAGTGGTCTTCTCGTGGTCATGATGTTCTTCATGGGGTAAAGACCATTTTATGATTATCTCTACGAAACACTTGGCAACCTACTTCAGTAAATAGGACATTGAAACCAAAGTCAGCAAGTCTAGATACAGAAAGTAAATTGTATCCAAGAGATTCAACGAGCATAAAATTTTGTATGGAGCTATCATGTGAGATGGCCACCTTACCAAGGCCAACCACCTTACCCTTTGAGTTATCACCAAAAGTGACATACTTTCGAGGGATGTCATTTTCAGCAAGCTCACGAAACATATCTTTGTCTCCGGTCATATGATCAATACATCCACTATTAAGGACCCATTCCTTTCCTCTAGCCATGTAGCCACGAAGATTAGCCATAAGACCAAAGTGTCTCTTCGCATCGTCAAGATCACTGTCAGTATCATCATCCTCATCATAGTATCCATGTTCAACATCGTGTATTTGATCAATTCCTAGAGAGGGTAATTAGATAAATGATCATCACAATGTTCACCTTTATGAATCCTAATAGCTTCGGATATGATATTGCTAATGATTCCAACATCTCCTTTGGCACGCACGAGATTGGTAAGCTCAAATAGACAATCACCAAACATAGGATCACTAGAATTCATCTTACTCAAGGCAATAGACTTATGAATAATTTCATCTAAGTTTTGCAAGGAATAGTTTGGAAATTTTTCCTTAAGAAATCTCCATATAGTGTAGGCACAATCAAGAGTAGGCAAACATCCAATCAAGTTTCTAGGCAAGCCTCTAGTGATAAGATTAACAGTTCTAAGGTTGCGGATCATGTCAATAGACTCATCAAGGGTAGGATCAACATGAGGTGCACAAGGGCTAGTGATGTACTTTTTCAAATGATATTCATTAAAAATCTCAAGCATCTCATTTTTCCACTCATGAAAGAACTCTCCATCAAGAATAGGCACTCTACATCTAAGACTCCCCAATGTAGACTCATCCATCTTCCTCCAATGGTGATTAAACCAAAGCAATGGAGACCAAAGCTCTCATACCAATTGAAAGGATCGAGAAGAGGTGTCTAGAGGGGGGGGGGTGAATAGACTCTAAGTAAGAAAAGTTGCAGTTTTTAAATTCTTTAAGTTGAAGTGGAGTTTTGGCACAAGTTTAAACATTCACAATACATATCAAGCAAGCATGACAAGAGTATATGAGCAGCGGAAAGTAAAGCGTGCAAGTTGCAAGAATGTAAATGGATGGGATTGGAGCGTGCAAACGCAATTGGAGACACAGAGATTTTTGGCGTGGTTCCGATAGGTGGTGCTATCGTACATCCATGTTGATGGAGACTTCAACCCACGAAGGGTAACGGTTGTGCGAGTCCACGGAGGGCTCCACCCATGAAGGGTCCACGAAGAAGCAACCTTGTCTATCCCGCCATGGCTGTCACCTACGAAGGACTTGCCTCACTCGGGTAGATCTTCACAAAGTAGGCGATCTCCTTGCCCTTACAAACTCCTTGGTTCAACTCCACAATCTTGATGGAGGCTCCCAAGTGACACCTAACCAATCTAGGAGACACCACTCTCCAAGAGGTAATAGATGGTGTGTTGATGATGAACTCCTTGCTCTTGTGCTTCAAATGATAGTCTCCCCAACACTCAACTCTCTCTCACAGGATTTGGATTTGGTAGAAAGAAGATTTGAGTCGAAAGCAACTTGGGGAAGGCTAGAGATCAAGATTTAAGTGGTTGGAATGGAATATCTTGACCTCAACACAAGTGTAGGTGGTTCTATCTCAGAAAATGTATGTTGGAAGTGTAGGCATGTTCTGATGGCTCTCTCCATGAATGAAGAGTGGGTGGAGGGGTATATATAGCCTCCACACAAAATCTAACCGTTACACACAAATCACCAAACTCGGTGGGACCGAATCATACAACTCGGTCAGACCGATTTAGTTCATAATGTGACCATTAGGGTTTTCGGTGGGATCAAGATGATCAACTCGGTGAGACCGATGTGCTAGGGTTAGGGTAAAACCTCATCTCGGTTGGACCGATTACACAAACTCGGTGTGACCGATTTTGGTAATAAGCTAAACAGAGAGTTGGCCAAGCAAACTCGATGAGACCGATTGCATATTTTGCTGAGACCGAAATTAATGCAATAGGCAACAGAGAGTTTGCAAGCCCATCTCGGTGAGACCGAGATCCCATCGGCGGGACCGAATTGATTAGGGTTTCTGACAGTGTCTATGTCGAGAGAACTCGGTGGCGCCAGATAGAAAATTTCGGTGGGGCCGAGTTTAACTTTTGGTTTGGGACATATGTGGATATGAGAAAGTAGTTGAGGGTTGTGGAGCATATCACTAAGCACTTTGAGCAAGACCCTCATTAAGCAACACCTCAGCCCCTCTTAATAGTATTGGCTTTTCCTATGGACTCAATGTGATCTTGGATCACTAAAATGGCAGAGTCTTGAGCTTTGAGCTTGAGCCAATCCTTTGTCCTTATCATCTTGAAGGGGTTCCACATCTTCTTGTCCACGCCACTCCATTTTTGAACTTATCTGAAATATACTAGGTGAAAACAATTAGTCCAACAAGAGATATGTTGACATTAATTACCAAAATCACCCAGGGAGAACTTGTGATTTCACCTAGATATTCTCATAATTATGCACTTTTCTATCAATTGCTCGATAGTTATTTGTTCATCCACCATAATATTTATCCTATCTTGAGATAAGCCACTAGTGAAACCTATGGCCCCCGGGTCTATTTTCCATCATATAAGTTTCCAATCTATTTTATTTCCCAATCTTTACTTTCAATCTATATCATAAAAATATGAAAAATATTTATCTTATTATTATTATCTCTATCAGATCTCACTCTCGTAAGTGACCGTGAATGGATTGACAACCCCTTTATCGCGTTGGTTGCGAGGTTCTTATTTGTTTGTGTAGGTACGAGGGACTTGCGTGTAGTCTCCTACTGGTTTGATACCTTGGTTCTCAAAAACTGAGGGAAATACTTACGCTACTTTACTGCATCACCCTTTCCTCTTCAAGGGAAAACCAACGCAGTGCTCAAGAGGTAGCAAATACCAAATTGTTAAGAACCTAAAGATTAGAATGGTTCCTGCAATTGCACAATAATGTGCTATTAGACAACGGACCATGCACGTGCTAACCTCGATTGTCAACCTCAGTGCTTCCCATTGTTTCCCTGCAATACATATAAGGTAGTTAGTCATCAGGTTAAGTAAGGGTTCGCATGCTATCAGTAAAATATGTTGATGAAAAATATTCACATTGCAGATTCATTACATTAATTCAAGCCACAGGGAAAACCCATTTATCCAAACCAAACATGATTAGGAACTAGGAAATATAGCACTTGTATATGTTTCTCATGTATTAAGTGCAGCCAGATTCGATTTATTTCTCACATGCACAACAATACAAAATTCTACCCACGACAATTGGACATTGCATTGCAGAATTGAACCAAGCAGTTAACTAAACACCACAACAAATGAACCAAACATTCATTGAGCACCATATTGCACAATATAACATTGAACCAAGCAGGTAACTAAACACCACAACAAATGAACCAAACATTAACTGAGCACCACATTGCACAATATAACATACTCCTAATAGAAGATCAGACAGTTAACCGAACAGTTAACTACATCCAATTATAGCAATTGTATTTGTTTCTCATGTATTTACTACAGCCAAATTCAATTTATTCCTCACATGGTATACAATAATAGAATGCACTCACAATTTTCTAAAGATAAATTTGATTTATTTCTCACATGGAAGACAATACAAAATTGCAACCTGAAGAATTGAACATCACATTTTCAGATTTGAACAAAACAGTTAACTGAAAATGACAACTAATTAACAAAATAGTTACTAAGTGAGCACCACACTACACGACATATAGAACATATACACTAGAGCAACAGATTGCATGGTAAAATTAGATAGCACAATTCACTAGAATTTGTGAAGGAAAGGCAGGAGCAGCACACGCAACGGGTAAACCGAGCATGCATAACCGACGTAGCTAGCAAATGGCAAGGTGCTTCTTCAAGATCTGGGGGTCGGCACGAATGACAGCCATCGCAACCTCATCCGTGCATGTAGCCGTGATTTGCTTCTCTGCTGCCAAATGCTCCATGAGGTCCTGGCTATACTGCGTGCACCATGGCTTAGGCCGGTGCTTATTTGGTGGAGGGATCGGTGATTGGGTGGAAGGTGTCGCGCTCGCGCCGGCGGTCGGGCCATGTGGGATATGGAAGGAGGAGGAGGATGGGGGTCGGGTGTGGATTACCTGCCCGGATAGGCGAGGCCGAGCAGCGTCAAGGAGGGTCATCGGCGAGGAGGCGGCGGCGCTGCAAGCAAGGTTTCAACTTGGAAAGGAAGGCGAAAAGAGGGAAAATGTGGCTTTTGGTAAGGGAAAGGAAGGTTTCAACTTGGAAAGGAAGGCGAAAATTTGGAATCGCTTCAGTAAAAAAACTGGCGCGCAAAGTGTCATCACACACCGTCCCTTATTCAGACACGATCCGAAGATATTTTGTGTTGCATCTCACACGGTTGGTTATAATAAACTGTGTGGGATCTACTTGATTTTTGATCTTGATTTGAATTACATAATAGGGTCACAGCGGCCATGGATGATGTTTGAATTGCTAGACCTTTTATTTGCGGTGATCATAAAAGAATTGGAAATATTCAAGGTTCGTTTGGACATTTTATGCATTAACTAAGTTTTCAGTGCATTTTACGTGCATAATTTAAATTTGAACTACATGCACATGCTCGAGTGCATATAAATTGGTTGAAAAATAAATCTATGTCCTTGGGTGCATGCTTAGGTCCCATGCAAGAAATGGGAATGAATTTCAAACACTAGGGCACCGTTGATTGCCAACAAAACATTGAGATGCCTGGTTTTTAAATTCTAGTAAATCCAAAACTCGTTTGAAATTTATGAAACTTGGCATGCTATCATGGAGCGGCATCAACATGCTGTGGTGCACATTTTGTCCCATATGGGGCAGGTTTGGGTATATGCTTCTCACAAACCGGAGCTTGTCACAACAAGCATGATGGTTTTCGGTAGGGAACGTCCCACCTTTGGGGACGAAATGATATCCATTGCCTCTTATTACTTTCAAATTTTTTTTTCTCGTGTCAACATAGAACAATAGGAGTGTTGTGTGAATTTTTGTGATTTTCAGGGTTCGTTTGGACATTTTTATGCATTAACTGAGTTTTCAATGCATTTTATGTCCATAATTCACATTTGAACTACATGCACATGCTCCAGTGCATATAAATTGGTTGAAAAATCAAATCTGTGTCCTTGGGTGCATGCTTAGGTCCGATGCAAGAAATGGGAATGAATTTCAAACACTGGGGCAACGTTGATTGCCGGCAAAACATTGAGATGCCTGGTTTTTAAATTCTAGTAAATCCAAAACTCGTCTGAAATTTATGAAACTTGGCATGCTATCATGGAGCAGCATCAACATGCCGTGGTACACATTTTGTACCATATGGGGCAGGTTTGGGTATATGCTTCTCACAAATCGGAGCTTCTCACAACAAGCAAGATGGTTTTCGGTAGGGAACGTCCCACCTTTGGGGAAGAAACGATATCCATTGCCTCTTATTGCTTTCAAATTTTTTTCTCGTGTCAACATAGAACAACAGGAGTGTTGTGTGAATTTTTGTGATTTTTCAGGGTTCGTTTGGACATTTTTATGCATTAACTGAGTTTTCAATGCATTTTATGTGCATAATTCAAATTTTAACTACATGCAGATGCTCCAGTGCATATAAATTGGTAGAAAAATCAAATACGTGTCCTTGGGTGCATGCTTAGGTCCCATGCAAGAAATGGGCATGAATTTCAAAAACTGGGGCACCGTTGATTGCTGGCAAAACATTGAGATGCCTGGTTTTTAAATTCTAGTAAATCCAAAACTTGTCTGAAATTCATGAAACTTGGCATGCTATCATGGAGCGGCATCAACATGTCGTGGTACAAATTTTGTCCCATATGTGGCAGGTTTGGGTATATGCTTCTCACAACAAGCATGATGGTTTTCGGTAGGGAACGTCCCACCTTTGGGGACGAAACGGTATCCATTGCCTGTTATTGCTTTCAAATTTTTTTCTCGTGTCAACATAGAACAACAAGAGTGTTGTGTGAACTTTTGTGATTTTTTGGGGTACGTTTGGACATTTTTATGCATTAACTGAGTTTTCAATGCATTTTATGTGCATAATTCAAATTTGAACTACATGCACATGCTCTAGTGCATATAATTTTGTTGAAAAATCAAATCTGTGTCCTTGGGTGCATGCTTAGGTACCATGCAAGAAATGGGCATGAATTTCAGACACCGGGGCACCGTTGATTGCTGGCAAACCATTGAGATTCTTGGTTTTTAAATTCTAGTAAATCCAAAATTTTGTTAACCATTCATGTGACGCCATGTGTCTTGGTTTTAATGGCTGTAGGAGGTGTCGTGCGGACCACTGCTTGACCTTGACTAAACGGAAGGTGTGCGAGCGTCGTCCGGTGCGCAGGTTGACCGAGAGGCATGCAAGCTGTCCTTGAGTGCGCAGGCTCACCGGGAAGCATGCGAGTTGTACGCTGCGCAGGCTCACTAGGAAGCGAGCCCTTTGATTTCCATGGCCGCCCGCCTTGCTCGCGTCCTCTCCATTAATGGCGCCCAAGCTGCAGTTTAATTTGTTTTTTAAATATAAAACACTCATCGCAAACATCTATAACCTTTCGAAATTAGCATCATAGACGGTACATAGACAGATGTATCTCATTTGGAAAACTGCTGAAGCAGAAGGCAAATATTGAGCCTTCATTGATGTTGAAGGTCTTTGTAACTTTAGGCCAGTGCCTGTGGATGATTGACTGTCCATCCTTCGTCCTCTTCAGGAACACTTCAATATTGAACCGTGTCTGTTGTATGAATACCTTCCTCGCCTCCTGACCATACAGGTGGTTTGAGAGGTAATCATCAGTGAACTGCTTCGGAAAGGCCTGAAAACAAGGATGTGCATAAATATCTTCTGTATATTGTAAATGGGGCAAAGGAATAAAAAAAGGCAAGGTATAATAGTTAGTACCATCCTGTACTGAGCTGATGTCTTCTTCATTGTACAGACATAGATCTTTTTGTTTTTTGTCGCTAATTTCTTTATCCTAACAATCATCCCGAGTTTCTTGACTTGACTAATATTCATGGACAACTCATTTCCCCATATGCAAAAAGGGTCGAACAGTGGGTCAAAACCTCTGACAGCAGGACCTACATGTGCAAGACTGATACGTCTCCAACCTATCTATAATTTTTGATTGTTCCATGCTATTATATTATCTATTTTGGATGTTTAATGGGCTTTACTAAGCACTTTTATGTTATTTTTGGGACTAACCTACTAACCCAAGGCCCAATGCAAATTACTGTTTTTTTGCCTATTTCAGTGTTTCGCGGAAAAGGAATATCAAACGGAATCCAAATAGAATGAAACCTTCGGGAGAGTTATTTTTGGAACAAACGTGACCCAAGGGACTTGGAGTGGACGTCAAGAAACAAACGAGGCGGCCACGAGGCAGGGGGGCACGCCCTCCACCCTCATGGGCCCCTCGTGGCTCCACCGACCTACTTATTCCTCCTATATATGTTCATATACCCCGAAAACATCCAGGTGCACCATGAAACCCTATTATCACCACTGCAACCTTTTGTACCCAAGAGAGGGCCTTTTCCGGAGCTCCGCCGGAGGGGGAATCAATCACGGAGGGCTTCTACATCAACACCATAGCCTCTCCGATGATGTGTGAGTAGTTTACCTCAGACCTTCGGGTCCATAGTTATTAGCTAGATGGCTTCTTCTCTCTCTTTGGATCTCAATACAAAGTTCTCCTCGGTCTTCTTGGAGATCTATTCGATGTAACTCTTTTTGCGATGTGTTTGTCGAGATCCGATGAACTGTGGGTTTATGATCAAGATTATCTATTAACAATATTTGGTTCTTCTCTAAATTCTTATATGTATGATTTAATTATCTTTACAAGTATCTTCGAATTATCAGTTTGGTTTGGCCTACTAGATTGATCTTTCTTGCAATGGGAGAAGTGCTTAGCTTTGGGTTCAATCTTGCGGTGTTCTTTCCCAGTGACAGCAGGGGCAGCAAGGCACGTATTGAATTGTTGCCATCGAGGATAAAAAGATGGGGTTTATATCATATTGCTTGAGTTTATCCCTCTACATCATGTCATCTTTTATGAACTTAATACTCTAGATGCATGTTGGATAGCGGTCGACGTGTGGAGTAATAGTAGTAGATGCAGAATCGTTTCGGTCTACTTGTCATGGACGTGATGCCTATATACATGATCATGCCTAGATGCTCTAATAATTATGCGCTTTTCTATCAATTGCTCGACAGTAATTTGTTCACCCACCGTAATACTTATGCTATCTTGAGAGAAGCCACTAGTGAAACCTATGGCCCCTGGGTCTATTTTCCATCATATAATTTCACAATCTTTACTTTCAATCTACAATCTTATTATTATTATTATCTCTATCAGATAGTGACCGTGAAGGGATTGACAACCCCTTCATCGCGTTGGTTGCGAGGTTCTTATTTGTTTGTGTAGGTACGAGGGACTTGCGTGTAGTCTTCTACTGGATTGATACCTTGGTTCTCAAAAACTGAGGGAAATACTTACGCTACTTTACTACATCACCATTTCCTCTTCAAGGGAAAACCAACGCAGTGCTCAAGAGGTACCAAGAAAGATTTCTGGCACCGTTACCGGGGAGGTTTACGCACAAGTCAAGACATACCAAGTATCCATCACAAACTCTTATCCTTCACATTACATTATTTGCCATTTGCCTCTCGTTTTGCTCTCCCCCACTTCACCTTTGCCGTTTTATTCACCCTTCTTCCGTTCGTCTTTTCATTTGCTTTGATATCTTACTTGGCTCGTTTGCTTGTTTGGTTGGAATAGTTGTTTATTACATTACCTTAAGTGGTGGTTTGTGCACTAAGATCTATGGATCCTCATCCACTTGCTAATCTTTTTAAGAGATCCAATTATGATGAACCAATTGCTAGTGAGTTTTGTGCACTAGATTATCTTTATGAAGTTTTGCTTGAAATTCGTGAATCTGAAAATTGTGATGAGGTACTTTATGGAGTGATTCATGATGGATCTTTGAATAAAAAGCATGATTACAATGATGATAGTATAAATTCTATTAATGTCAATTGTGCTTATAATATGCAAAACCCTAAGCTTGGGGATGCTAGTTTTGCTATGTCTACTACTTGTTGCAATGATCATGATTGGGGTGATTCTTTTTATGATCTTGAAAATTTATTTAAGCCCCATGATGAATATGAGATTGATAATAATGTTTGTAATAATATTGAAAGTGGGTTTGGAAGAGTGTCGACTTTAGATCCCACAAATTTGGAGAATGTTCGATCTTGTGATGTTTTTGATAAAAGTGGGTTTGGAGAGGTCATGACTTTGGTTAATGTTAATCCCACTATTTTGGAAGAGTGTCAACTTTACATGCATGTGGATCATGATGAGAATATTGTATGTGATAGCTATATTGTTGAATTTTATTATGATCCTACATGTAATTATTATGAGAAAGGAAAATATGGTTGTAGAAATTTTCATGTTACAAAATTACCTCTCGTTATGTTGAGATTACTATTGTTCCTTTCTTCTTCCTTGCATATGCTAGTTTTTGTTCGCCTTGATAATTTGTTTGCTTATAAAATACATATGCATAGGAATTATGTTAGACTTAAGTGTGTTTGTCACATGGTGATATTAGAGTCATGCTAGTTGGGAGACAACCCAACAAGCACTTTTCTTTTCCGGAGCTCCGCCGGAGGGGGAATCAATCATGGAGGGCTTCTACATCAACACCATACCCTCTCCGATGATGTGTGAGTAGTTTACCTCAGACCTTCGGGTCCATAGTTATTAGCTAGATGGCTTCTTCTCTCTCTTTGGATCTCAATACAAAGTTCTCCTCGATCTTCTTGAAGATCTATTCGATGTAACTCTTTTTGCGGTGTGTTTGTCGAGATCGGATGAATTGTGGGTTTATGATCAAGATTATCTATGAACAATTTTGGTTCTTCTCTGAATTCTTATATGTATGATTTAATTATCTTTGCAAGTGCCTTTGAATTATCAGTTTGGTTTGGCCTACTAGATTGTTCTTTCTTGCAATGGGAGAAATGCTTAGCTTTGGGTTCAATCTTGCGGTGTCCTTTCCCAGTGACAGCAGGGGCAGCAAGGCACGTATTCAATTGTTGCCATCAAGGATAAAAAGATGGGGTTTATATCATATTGCTTGAGTTTATCCCTCTACATCATGTCATCTTGCTTAATGCGTTACTCTATTCTTATGAACTTAATACGCTAGATGCATGCTGGATAACAGTCGATGTGTGGAGTAATAGTAGTAGATGCAGAATCATTTCGGTCTACTTGTCGCGGACGTGATGCCTATATACATGATCATGACTAGTGAAAGGATCGAGAAGAGGTGTCTAGAGGGGGGGGGGGGTGAATAGACTCTAAGTAAGAAAAGTTGCAGTTTTTAAATTCTTTGAGTTGAAGTGGAGTTTTGGCATAAGTTTAAACATTCACAATACATATCAAGCAAGCATGACAAGAGTATATGAGCAACGGAAAGTAAAGCATGCAAGTTGCAAGAATGTAAAGGGATGGGATTGCAGTGTGCAAACGCAATTGGAGACATGGAGATTTTTGGCGTGGTTCCAATAGGTGGTGATATCGTACATCCACGTTGATGGAGACTTCAACCCACGAAGGGTAACGGTTGTGTGAGTCCACGGAGGGCTCCACCCACGAAGGGTCCACGAAGAAGAAACCTTGTCTATCCTACCATGGCCGTCGCCCACGAAGGACTTGCCTCACTGTGACGCCCGGATAATTAAGCTACAGTAACCCTCTCCTAATGATGCCATGTCACCGCTATCACTCTAGTTAATCTCGCGATGGTTCAAAAACAATCCAAATTTAAAATAAAGACAAATAACAAAAGCTTTTCAAATGTCAAAACTAAAATGTTCTAAATGTGACAAATAAATCATATGTAGTATTGGTGCAGAAACCACACTTTTATAAAGCGTTTAAATGCACTATAGTAAATAAATAGTGATAAAACAATTATTCAAATGCTTTAAAATAATAAACAATTTAAAACTATTTTTATTTCAATGCTAAACGGTTTGTGGCAGTGGCATAAATTGTAACACTATTTTAGGTGCCACTTTTGTATTTTTGGAAACTAAAAATAATACAAATAAGAACTAAAAGAATAAATAAAAGAAAAGCAAAGTAAGACTGTAAAAAAAGAAAAGGGAACCCCCCTCCCCCCGCGCGCTGGGCCTCAGCCCAGCTGGCCACTCCAGTCGGCCTGGTTGGACCGGCCCACCCCACCTCACCTACTAACCCCTGGGGACACCGAAACCCTAGCCCACTACCCCACTCCTCCCCCCACGTTCCCCTCTCTCCCTCGTCTCCTCCCGATCCCGATCTGGATCGGGCGCCGGCTCCTCTTCGCCAACCGTCGCCGTTCGGAATTCCCCTCCTCGCCGGACGCCACCGCCGCCTCGAGCCCCGTCATCGGCCGCCGTCCCAGACGCCGCGCTCCTCCGCCCTCCTCTGCCCGATTCCGCTGGATCGGGAGGGGGCCGCCCCAACGACGCCGCCCCGTGCTCGGCTTCCACCTCGGGCCGCCGCACACCGCCACCGACTCCGGCCACCACGAGCCTCCCCGCACCCACTGCCAGTGCCCTACCCCACCCGATGTGAGCCGCGCCCCTCCTCTCTTCCCCTCGCCCCATGCTCGTTCCCTCCGCTGCTCGCCGCTCCCGACTGCCCCGACGAGCTCCGTCGCGTCGCGCCCCCGCAGTCGACGTCCTTGCCGCGCTCGGCGCCCGCTAGTGTCGTTCGCGCCCACGGCCGCGCCAGCAGCGCTCCCCTGCAACCTGCGTCGGCGCTGCCCGCGGCGGCCACCGCAGCTCCCGTACGCACCCGCACGACGCAACCTCGCCCCGCCTGTGTTCGAGCTGCTGCTGCCTCCCTCCTATGCCGGCGCTCTGCTCCTGCGCCGCGCCGGACGACCGCGCTCAGCCGCTCCAGCCGATGCTGCTCACCCCAGGCGCCGTCCCGCCTCCGCCCTGCCGCCCTGTTCCGGCCAGCGCCATCGCGGTCCTTGGCCGCCGGAGCCCGTACCCGGCTCCCCCCCATCGCTCGGGCAGGTTACGGCCTCGGGCACGGGCACCACACCCGCTTCCACTAGCGCCGGCGCCCGCTAAGGCCCCCCAGACCCAATGACATGTGGGGCCTACCCCCTGGAACTTTAGAAAAAAAAGAATAAAAATAATATTAAAAATAATAATTAATTAGTTAAGATAATTAATTAACTTAGTTAATCCTGTTAATTAATCTAATTAACACTGTTAATTAGCCTTAATTATTTGATTAGGTAAACAGTGAATGACAGTTGGGCCCCACTGCCTTGTTTGACCGGTCAACAATCAACGCTGACCGCTAACGTCATGATGACGCAATAAACGTTTTCAAATTAAATTAATTTCTGATAAATCTAAAAATGATTAAATCTTTTAAAATTAATATAAAATAAACCGTAGCTCAGATGGAAAAACTTTGTACATGAAACTTGCTCAGAACGACGAGACGAATTCGGATACGCAGCCCGTTCGTCCACCACGCGTCCCTAGCATAGTGAACCTGCAACATTTCACCTCCGGTTCGTCTGTCCGAAAACGCGAAACACCGGGGATAATTTCCCGGATGTTTCCCCCCTTCACCGGTACCACCTCGTACCGCGTTAGGGCACACCTAGCATCACGCTTTATAATGTCATGCATCATCATGCAATTGTTTGCATTATATTTATTGCTTCTTCCCCCTCTTCTCTCGCTAGACACCAAGACCGACGCCGCTGCTACCCAGTACGACTACATCGACGACCCCTCTCTCTTGCCAGAGCAACCAGGCAAGCCCCCCCTTTGATCACCAGATATCGCCTACTCTTCTCTATACTGCTTGCATTAGAGTAGTGTACCATGTTACTGCTTTCCGTTATTCCTATCCTAATGCATATCCTATCCTTGCTACTACTGTTGTTACCATTACCTGCTATCCTACTGCTTAGTATAGGATGCTAGTGTTCCATCAGTGGCCCTACACTCTTGTCCGTCTGCCATGCTATACTACTGGGCCGTGATCACTTCGGGAGGTGATCACGGGCATATACAATATACTTTACACAGCTACCTTACCTGTGATACTGTTCAGAGATGGGGGCTGAAGGGGCAGGTGGCTCCATCCCGGTAGAGGTGGGCCTGGGTTCCTGACGGCCCCCGACTGTTACTTTGAGGCGGAGCGACAGGGCAGGTTGAGACCACCTAGGAGAGGGGTGGGCCTGGCCCTGGTCGACGTTCGCAGATACTTAACACGTTTAACGAGATCTTGGTATTTGATCTGAGTCTGGCTACTGGCCTATACGCACTAACCATCTATGCGGGGACAGTTATGGGCACTCGATGTCGTGGTATCAGCCGAAGCCTTCGTGACGTCAGCAACGGAGCGGCGCGTGCTGGATTGGACTGGAACGCCTACTAGGCTAGGTCTGCTTCCGGCCGCCCACGCAACGTGCAGGTGTGCTAAGGGCGATGGGCCCAGACCCCTGGGCGCTTAGGTTTAGACCGGCGTGCGGACCTCTCTGTTGGTCTAGGTGGGGCTGCGACGTGTTGATCTTCCGAGGCCGGGCATGACCCAGAAAAGTGTGTCCGGCCAAATGGGATCGAGCGTGTTGGGTTATGTGGTGCACCCCTGCAGGGAAGTTAATCTATTCGAATAGCCGTGATCTTCGGTAACAGGACGACTTGGAGTTGTACCTTAACCTTATGACAACTAGAACCGGATACTTAATAAAACACACCCTTCCAAGTGCCAGATACAACCGGTGGTCGCTCTCTCACAGGGCGACGAGGGGAGGATCATCGGTTAGGATTATGCTATGCGATATTACTTGGAGGACTTCAGTCTACTCTCTTCTACATGTTGCAAGACGGAGGCTGCCAGAAGTGTAGTCTTCGAAAGGATTAGTTATCCCCCTCTTATTCTGGCATTCTGCAGTTCAGTCCACATATGATACCCTTACTCCATTTGATACCCATGCATATGTAGTGTAGCTCCTTGCTTGCGAGTACTTTGGATGAGTACTCACGGTTGCTTTCTCCCTCTTTTCCCCCTATCTCTTCTATCTGGTTGTCGCAACCAGATGTTGGAGCCCAGGAGCCAGACGCCATCTTCGACGACGACTCCTACTACACCGGAGGTGCCTACTACTACGTGATGCCCGCTGACGACGACCAGGAGTAGTTAGGAGGATCCCAGGCAGGAGGCCTGCGCCTCTTTCGATCTGTATCCCAGTTTGTGCTAGCCTTCTTAAGGCAAACTTGTTTATCTTATGTCTGTACTCAGATATTGTTGCTTCCGCTGACTCGTCTATGATCGAGCTCTTGTATTCGAGCCTTCGAGGCCCCTGGCTTGTAATATGATGCTTGTATGACTTATTTTATTTGTAGAGTTGTGTTGTGATATCTTCCCGTGAGTCCCTGATCTTGATCGTACACGTTTGCGTGTATGATTAGTGTACGATTAAATCGGGGGCGTCACAAGTTGGTATCAGAGCCGACTGCCTGTAGGAATCCCCCTTCCAGACTCCTTGGCCGAAGTCGAGTCTAGACATTGCAAAAAGTTTTACTAACATGGCTGTGCGGCCCCTGGGCCCACGTCGCCATCGGTTGTTACTAGGATCTTTTGCTCCTCGACCTTTACTCTGGGACTCTAACCTCTCTTCTATTCGGGTTAAATGAATTTTTCTAAATCTAACATTAGGATCTCGTTATCACTTTCACCCGGAGAGCCCCTTATTACTGATGATCGTCTGCTGCACGTAAAGACCCTGAAGATACTCTCCGCTATTAACCCGATGACTTGTGTTCATCGCGTTTGCAATTCCCCTTCCACCGTCAACCCTTATGGATAACTACTTTCAGTTGTTATTCTTACAATCATCCCCGGTTGGTCTTGTTATTACAGAATACCCCGAAATACTTGTCGTTGTTTCGATAATCCTTTGAGCTTACTGCCTTGTTGTTCTTTGTCACCTGAATACCCCTACGGATAATTCTCGCACTTATTGAGTATCCGCTCATCACCCAGTTATTCATGTGTTTCTCAATGGTCTTTGAAATACTATTCGATCCTCCAAAAATCCTTAGTAGCTTATTGCTCTGCAATACTTGCCTGCTTGCATTATGGATGCTTTCCATATGTCTGGCAATATTCGTTAGTATCCTTAGGCATCGTCTTTTTGATCCCATTGATTCAACATGAGTGCGAATGCACGCAATCATCAGTTGATCCTTTTAAATTATCTTTCCGGCTCAGACGTTATTTTAAAACATGAGCTGGATCTCGACCAATCAAATTGCTGTCGATTGTACCCCTAAGGCTATTCAACTTATCCATCCCTAATCAGAGCATTGCTTCTGATCCCTTGTCTTGGAAGTGATAATTCCTTTGCATTTGAACTTTGAGTTAGTCAGTTGTTTCCATAAACTGATCTCCTTGTATTCCTTCTTCCTTGGGTTGAGTAACGATGCTCACATCAGACCCCTTGTGGACCACCAGATCCTTTGTTGGATTTTATCCGACAGATTCCTTCATATTCTATAAGCTTGTGAGCCTTTCCTCGGATACATAATGCCTTTGGTAAATTGTATCATCTGCTTTCTCCAGCATGCTCTACTTTCGAGCTTGTGATATTTACTCATGAAACTTGTGGTATATGTTTCTAAGAAGCCCCTATGGGTTGAACATATGCCTTCTCTAAAACTGTGTGAACTCGAAAGTTTTCACGAGTCATACTCTTCTGGTGATTTACCAGATAAAATTTCAACACTACAACTCCATCGAAAATGAGGAGTGAATGATAGGTTATGCATTGGTGAAGTGGGAGTCGACCTTGAACTTTGTGTTCATGCCCATGGACACGATGTAGGTCCTATCATGGAAGCTTCTTGTAATAATAACATTTTCCTTGATATAATATCCTTTGGTATCTGTGAATTGATCCTTTGCAAACGTGGTTCCGCCATATTTTCTCCTTGATCCCATTTCTTGGACAAGTTAAATCGCTTGTCTTCTATAGATCGATACACCCCACTTCAACCTTTAATTTGATATGCCTTCGAGTATTATTCACCTGGTCGAGGATATCAGGCCATTACACTACATCCTATGAATTTGTAAAGGAGTAATACCTTTCCCTGTCATAGTCACCCCACGAGTTCTGAGTTGTCGTCAACCGAGAACACCGAATAGTGGTCCGAGTCCGCACTGCGGGTCAATCACTTTTAGTAATCTTCATTGCTAACGAGTTTGCACTTGATCATGTCATTCCCAACGGATTGACTACATCATCATCGTCAGGCTGACTGCTTGACCATTCTACCTATGTCCTTCACCCCCGGGACACAATCCCGACAGTGTTCTAAGCTTACATTGAACTTTCCGCATCATATTGTTTGTCTTGAGCGACAACTCCGAAATCTGAGATGGCATCTTGTCTATGGTTATAGCAACCTTTTACTTCACCATTCCCTTGATGTGATGTCTTCGCCGGTCGATTACATCTTCTTGAAACCTCTCGATAAATGTGTCATGATCAACGTTAACATTTTCTAACGTTGATCATGCTACCTAAGCCCATCTTTCGGGTGCACCTTTCAACCAATGTTTAATTCTGTATGTTTTCCTCAAGCATACATCATTATATCATTTGATCTGACAAATGTTATCTCCTTGTTCAAATAATTGTGGAATCCCATCTTTTTGGAAATCTCGATGAGTTGTCGCCGAGTCCAACAGCCACATCCTCAACCTCTCCTTGATTTAATGATGAACTCTTGTTGTGGAACTCTCTTCCATAGTTTAATTCCCGAGATTCTTACAATGTCATTTCGACAATTTGTGTTGGACCTTTCTTCTCAGGCATCCTAAGTCTGAGTTATCCTGACACCAATCAGATCTGAATCTCGGTCAGATATGATGGATGGAACATATTTCCAGGAGTTATAACATCTTTATAGGACTCGGTAAGGTGATATCATGCCTAGCGCACCTGGCCGGAGGACCTATTGTTATAGTTTCCTTCTTGTCAAGGTTAGTCATTCTTCCATGAGGAAATTGTAAGACTTATTCTATAAGTTGTTCCTGATGGATCCTTTTTGTTTCCAAAGTCTGATCTTCACCTATTGACCATGTCAATGCTATCTCGAAGCATGTCTATGGTACTCCGATTTTCAACAGGAACATTTGAAGCCCAATACTAAATGTTTCCTGCTCAATTATCCAAACACCACTGTATGGGTAATGTCATGAAATTTCTCCCTCCTTACCTAAATGGTTTTCTACTTCCTATCCTGTCATGGATATCATGCTCTGTTTGTCCTTGGGAAGGATATATCCCTGAAACATGTGTTTAAACACATTTTCCTTTCCATTGTTCTGTTTAATCTGATGATCACCTTTTCCTTTCCATGGCTTTGTTTAACCTTACTGGTGATCTATATGACCTAAGCAGTATTATTCTCCCGCTTAGGTAAGCACCTCATTGAACCACTCTGTCCGTAAGACCCTGTTAATATGGTTGATAACGTTCCGGTAACTGCCGATGGACGAGAACTTTGCCTATTGGTCTGCCTCGTCCTAACGAGCAGGAAAATGGTTCTCTTCGTCCCTCGCCCTTGGTACCGACATTGTTGCCGACATAATCAACAGGCTACCCTCTGACATGCCTTGCTTACATGATCGTACAAGACGTCACCGCCCTTCCTGCTTTTAACCCACATTGTGGGCCCATAACCCACAGTTCCATAGGATCGAAACCTGACTCTCCTATACACCCTGTTGCTAAAGTTATTCCTAGAGCTTGACTTCGTATGTAGTTCACGGGCCACCTGCCTAGTGATCTATTCTGATATCAGACGCAATACTTATTCCCATTGCTCTGAATCCCTTTCACACTTTGTTTCAGGCACCGAACGATTGCCTACCCGCTCAAAACTTCTCATGATACCTTCTTACTTTGCTCTCAATATTTTTGTAAGTTTCAATTCGAGAGTTACTTTCGCCACCTTCCTCGATGTTATCGACCAGATAGTCTACCTGGTAGAGGTCAGTTCTCCCAGCATGTCCACCCTTTATTCTTTAGTAAGTACGACGGAGTCCTGTAGAAAGGACACCGACTTCATCGTGATGACTGAAGCACAGGAATGAACCTCTTCGAGAAGAGCAACCAACACCAAGAAGACCCGTTAGAAATTCATAACCAAATTCCTTCCCCCTTGCTCCCCTCTTAAATCTCGGGACGAGATTTCTTGTAGTGGAGGAGAATTGTGACGCCCGGATAATTAAGCTACAGCAACCCTCTCCTAATGATGCCATGTCACCGCTATCACTGTAGTTAATCTCGCGATGGTTCAAAAACGATCCAAATTTAAAATAAAGACAAATAACAAAAGCTTTTCAAATGTCAAAACTAAAATGTTCTAAATGTGACAAATAAATCATATGTAATATTGGTGGAGAAACCACACTTTTATAAAGCGTTTAAATGCACTATAGTAAATAAATAGTGACAAAACAATTATTCAAATGCTTTAAAATAATAAACAATTTAAAACTATTTTTATTTTAATGCTAAACGGTTTGTGGCAGTGGCATAAATTGTAACACTATTTTAGGTGCCACTTTTGTATTTTTGGAAACTAAAAATAAAACAAATAAGAACTAAAAGAATAAATAAAAGAAAAGCAAAGTAAGACTGTAAAAAAAGAAAAGGGAACCCCCCTCCCCCCGCGCGCTGGGCCTCAGCCCAGCTGGCCACTCCAGTCGGCCTGGTTGGACCGGCCCACCCCCACCTCACCTACTAACCCCTGGGGACACCGAAACCCTAGCCCACTACCCCACTCCTCCCCCACGTTCCCCTCTCTCCCTCGTCTCCTCCCGATCCCGATCTGGATCGGGCGCCGGCTCCTCTTCGCCAACCGTCGCCGTTCGGAATTCCCCTCCTCGCCGGACGCCACCGCTGCCTCGAGCCCCGTCATCGGCCGCCGTCCCAGACGCCGCGCTCCTCCGCCCTCCTCTGCCCGATTCCGCTGGATCGGGAGGGGGCCGCCCCAACGATGCTGCCCCATGCTCGGCTTCCACCTCGGGCCGCCGCACGCCGCCACCGACTCCGGCCACCACGAGCCTCCCCGCACCCACTGCCAGTGCCCTACCCCACCCGATGTGAGCCGCGCCCCTCCTCTCTTCCCCTCGCCCCATGCTCGTTCCCTCCGCTGCTCGCCGCTCCCGACTGCCCCGACGAGCTCCGTCGCGTCGCGCCCCCGCAGTCGACGTCCTTGCCGCGCTCGGCGCCCGCCCGTGTCGTTCGCGCCCACGGCCACGCCAGCAGCGCTCCCCTGCAACCTGCGTCGGTGCTGCCCGCGGCGGCCACCGCAGCTCCCGTACGCACCCGCACGACGCAACCTCGCCCCGCCTGCGTTCGCGCTGCTGCTGCCTCCCTCCTACGCCGGCGCTCTGCTCCTGCGCCGCGCCGGACGACCGCGCTCAGCCGCTCCAGCCGATGCTGCTCACCCCAGGCGCCATCCCGCCTCCGCCCTGCCGCCCTGTTCCGGCCAGCGCCATCGCGGTCCTTGGCCGCCGGAGCCCGTACCCGGCTCCCCCCCATCGCTCGGGCAGGTTACGGCCTCGGGCACGGGCACCACACCCGCTGCCGCTAGCGCCGGCGCCCGCTAAGGCCCCCCTGACCCAATGACATGTGGGGCCTACCCCCTGGAACTTTAGAAAAAAAAGAATAAAAATAATATTAAAAATAATAATTAATTAGTTAAGATAATTAATTAACTTAGTTAATCCTGTTAGTTAATCTAATTAACACTGTTAATTAGCCTTAATTATTTGATTAGGTAAACAGTGAATGACAGTTGGGCCCCACTGCCTTGTTTGACCGGTCAACGGTCAACGCTGATCGCTGATGTCATGATGACGCAATAAACGTTTTCGAATTAAATTAATTTTTGATAAATCTAAAAATGATTAAATCTTTTAAAATTAATATAAAATAAACCGTAGCTCAGATGGAAAAACTTTGTACATGAAAGTTGCTCAGAACGACGAGACGAATTCGGATACGCAGCCCGTTCGTCCGCCACGCGTCCCTAGCATAGTGAACCTGCAACATTTCACCTCCGGTTCGTCTGTCCGAAAACGCGAATCGCCAGGGATAATTTCCCGGATGTTTCCCCCCTTCACCGGTACCACCTCGTACCGCATTAGGGCACACCTAGCATCACGCTTTATAATGTCATGCATCGTCATGCAATTGTTTGCATTATATTTATTGTTTCTTCCCCCTCTTCTCTCGCTAGACACCGAGACCGACGCCGCTGCTACCCAGTACGACTACATCGACGACCCCTCTCTCTTGCCAGAGCAACCAGGCAAGCCCCCCCTTTGATCACCAGATATCGCCTACTCTTCTCTATACTGCTTGCATTAGAGTAGTGTACCATGTTACTGCTTTCCGTTATTCCTATCCTAATGCATAGCCTATCCTTGCTACTACTATTGTTACCATTACCTGCTATCCTACTGCTTAGTATAGGATGCTAGTGTTCCATTAGTGGCCCTACACTCTTGTCCGTCTGCCATGCTATACTACTGGGCCGTGATCACTTCGGGAGGTGATCACAGGCATATACAATATACTTTACACAGTTACCTTACCTGTGATACTGTTCGGAGATGGGGGCTGAAGGGGCAGGTGGCTCCATCCCGGTAGAGGTGGGCCTGGGTTCCCGACGGCCCCCGACTGTTACTTTGAGGCGGAGCGACAGGGCAGGTTGAGACCACCTAGGAGAGGGGTGGGCCTGGCCCTGGTCGGCGTTCGCAGATACTTAACACGTTTAACGAGATCTTGGTATTTGATCTGAGTCTGGCTACTGGCCTATACGCACTAACCATCTACGCGGGGATAGTTATGGGCACTCGACGTCGTGGTATCAGCCGAAGCCTTCGTGATGTCAGCAACGGAGCGGCGCGCGCTGGATTGGACTGGAACGCCTACTAGGCTAGGTCTGCTTCCGGCCGCCCACGCAACATGCAGGTGTGCTAAGGGCGATGGGCCCAGACCCCTGGGCGCTTAGGTTTAGACCGGCGTGCTGACCTCTCTGTTGGTCTAGGTGGGGCTGCAACGTGTTGATCTTCCGAGGCCGGGCATGACCCAGAAAAGTGTGTCCGGCCAAATGGGATCGAGCGTGTTGGGTTATGTGGTGCACCCCTGCAGGGAAGTTAATCTATTCGAATGGCCGTGATCTTCGGTAACAGGACGACTTGGAGTTGTACCTTGACCTTATGACAACTAGAACCGGATACTTAATAAAACACACCCTTCCAAGTGCCAGATACAACCGGTGGTCGCTCTCTCACAGGGCGACGAGGGGAGGATCATCGGTTAGGATTATGCTATGCGATGCTACTTGGAGGACTTCAGTCTACTCTCTTCTACATGTTGCAAGACGGAGGCTGCCAGAAGCGTAGTCTTCGAAAGGATTAGTTATCCCCCTCTTATTCTGGCATTCTGCAGTTCAGTCCACATCTGATACCCTTACTCCATTTGATACCCATGCATATGTAGTGTAGCTCCTTGCTTGCGAGTACTTTGGATGAGTACTCACGGTTGCTTTCTCCCTCTTTTCCCCCTATCCCTTCTATCTGGTTGTCGCAACCAGATGTTGGAGCCCAGGAGCCAGACGCCATCTTCGACGACGACTCCTACTACACCAGAGGTGCCTACTACTACGTGATGCCCGCTGATGACGACCATGAGTAGTTAGGAGGATCCCAGGCAGGAGGCCTGCGCCTCTTTCGATCTGTATCCCAGTTTGTGCTACTTCTTAAGGCAAACTTGTTTATCTTATGTCTGTACTCAGATATTGTTGCTTCCGCTGACTCGTCTATGATCGAGCTCTTGTATTCGAGCCTTCGAGGCCCCTGGCTTGTAATATGATGCTTGTATGACTTATTTTATTTGTAGAGTTGTGTTGTGATATCTTCCCGTGAGTCCCTGATCTTGATCGTAGACGTTTGCGTGTATGATTAGTGTACGATTAAATCGGGGGCGTCACACTCACTCGGGTAGATCTTCACGAAGTAGGCGATCTCCTTGCCCTTACAAACTCCTTGGTTCAACTCCATAATCTTGACGGAGGCCCCTAAGTGACGCCTAACCAATCTAGGAGGCACCACTCTCCAAGATGTAATAGATGGTGTGTTGATGATGAACTCCTTGCTCTTGTGCTTCAAATGATAGTCTCCCCAACACTCAACTCTCTCTCACAGGATTTGGATTTCATAGAAAGAAGATTTGAGTGGAAAGCAACTTGGGGGAGGCTAGAGATCAAGATTTAAGTGGTTGGAATGGCATATCTTGACCTCAACACAAGTGTAGGTGGTTCTATCTCAGAAAATGTATGTTGGACGTGTAGGCATGTTCTGATAGCTCTCTCCACGAATGAAGAGTGGGTGGATGGGTATATATAGCCTCCACACATAATCTAACTGTTACACACAAATCACCAAACTCGGTGGGACCGAATCATACAACTCGGTCAGACCAATTTAGTTCATAATGTGACTGTTAGGGTTTTCGATGGGACCGACATGATCAACTCGGTGAGACCGATGTGCTAGGGTTAGGGTAAAACCTCATCTCGGTTGTACCGATTACACAAACTCGGTGGGACCGATTTTGGTAATAAGCTAAACAGAGAGTTGGCCAAGCAAACTCAGTGAGACCGATTGCATATTTCGGTGAGACCGAAATTAATGCAATAGGCAACAGAGAGTTTGCAAGCCCATCTCGGTGAGACCGAGATCCCATCGGTGAGACCGAATTGATTAGGGTTTCTGGCAGTGGCTATGTCAAGAGAACTCGGTGGCGCCGGATAGAAAATTTCGGTGGGGCCGTGATGACCCACAAGTATAGGGGATCTATCGTAGTCCTTTCGATGAGTGTCGAACCCAACGAGGAGCAGAAGGAAATGATAAGCGGTTTCTAGCAAGGTATTCTCTACAAGTACTGAAATAAGTGGTAACAGATAGTTTTGTGATAAGATAATTTGTAATGAGCAACAAGTGACAAAAGTAAATAAGGTGCAGCAAGGTGGCCCAATCCTTTTTGTAGCAAAGGACAAGCCTGGACAAACTCTTATATGATGTAAAGCGCTCCCGAGGACACATGGGAATATCGTCAAGCTAGTTTTCATCATGCTCATATGATTCGCGTTCACTTTGATAATTTGGTATGTGGGTGGACCGGTTCTTGGGTGCTGCCCTTACTTGGAAAAGCATTCCACTTATGATTAACCTCTATTGCAAGCATCCGCAAATATAACAAAAGTATTAAGGTAAACGTAACCATAGCATGAAACATATGGATCCAAATCAGCCCCTTACGAAGCAACGCATAAACTAGGGTTTAAGCTTCTGTCACTCTAGCAACCCATCATCTACTTATTACTTCCCAATGCCTTCCTCTAGGCCCAAACAATGGTGAAGTGTCATGTAGTCGACGTTCACATAACACCACTAGAGGAGAGACACCATACATCTCATCAAAATATCGAACGAATACCAAATTCACATGACTACTAATAGCAAGACTTCTCCCATGTCCTCAGGAACAAAAGTAACTACTCACAAAGCATAAACATGTTCATAATCAGAGGGGTATTAATGTGCATATAGGATCTGAACATATGATCTTCCACCAATTAAACAAACTAGCATCAACTACAAGGAGTAATTAACACTACTAGCAACCTACTAGCACCAATCCCGGACTTGGAGACAAGAATTGGATACAAGAGATGAACTAGGGTTTTGAGATGAGATGGTGCTGATGAAGATGTTGATGGAGATTGCCCTCTCCCTATGAGAGGAGCCTTGGTGATGACGATGGCGATGATTTCCCCCTCCAGGAGGGAAGTTTCCCCGGCAGAACAGCCCCACCAGAACCCTAGATTGGTTCCGCCTCGTGGCGACGGAGTTTTGTCCGAGAAGATGGCTTATGATTTTTTCCCATCAAAAGAGTCCATATAGCAGAAGATGGTCACCGGAGGGCCACCAGGGGGCCCACGAGGTAGGGGGCGCGCCCAGGGGGGTAGGGTGCGCCCCCACCCTCGTGGGCAGGGTGTGGCCCCCCTGGTGAAGTTCTTGCGCGCAATGTTTTTTATATATTTGGAAAACATCATCCGTGAAGTTTCAGGACTTTTGGAGCTGTGCAGAATAGGTCTCTAATATTTGCTCCTTTTCCAGCCAGAATTCCAGCTGCCGGCATTCTCCCTCTTTATGTAAACCTTGTAAAATAAGAGAGAATAGGCATAAGTATTGTGACATAATGTGTAATAACAGCCCATAATGCAATAAATATTGATATAAAAGCATGATGCAAAATGGACGTATCAACTCCCCCTAGCTTAGACCTCGCTTGTCCACAAGAGAAAAGCCGAAATCGAAAAATATGTCCACATGTTTAGAGATGAAGGTGTCGATAAAAATAAAATACGGACATGAGGGCATCATGATCATTCTTAGAGCAGCAACTTATATAATTCTTGTCATATGATATCTTATGCTAGAGTAATAATTCTGTCACAATATCAAGTTTGAACCGTAAACTTCATTGAAAACTGACAAACTATAATCTCAGTCATTGAGGCAATTGCATTTCATCATAACATAGGAAAGAGTCAATGTATAAGAGCTTTTCAGCAGGTCCACATACTCAACTATCATATAGTCTTTCACAATTGCTGACACTCACGCAATACTTATGGGTATGGAGTTTTAATCGGACACAGAGAAAGATAGGGGCTTATAGTTTTGCCTCCCAACATTTTACCTCAAGGTAATGTCAACAGTAATAGTTCATGAAAATCCACATCCAATTAGCCATATATACCAAGATCTTTCGAACATATTGTGCTTGCCAAAGGATAAAATGTAAAAAGGAAGGGTGAAGATCACCATGACTCTTTTGCAGTATAGGAGATAAAAGTAAAAGATAGGCCCTTCGCAGAGGGAAGCAGAGGTTGTCATGCGCTTTTATGGTTGGATGCACAAAATCCTAATGCGAAAGAACGTCACTTTATATTGCCACTTGTGATATGGATATTTATTATGTAGTCTATCGCTTTTATTACTTCCATATCACACGAGCGTATAAAGCTTATTCCTTCCACACCAATCAATCTTACATATTTAGAGAGCAATTTTTATTGCTTGCAGCGATGACAACTTACTTGATGGATCTTACTCAATCCATAGGTAGGTATGGTGGACTCTCATGGCAAAACTGGTTTAAGGGTATTTGGAAGCACAAGTAGTATCTCTACGTGGTGCAATGAATTTGGCTAGCATGAGGGAGAAAGGCAAGCTCAAAATGTTGGAGGATCCAAGACAATATAATTTATCTCAGATGTAAGAAAACATAACCCATTACGTTGTCTTCCTTGTCCAATGTCAACTCTTTAGCATGTCATATTTTAATGAGTGCTCATAATCATAAAAGATGTCCAAGATAGTATATTTATATGTGAAGACCTCTCTTTCTTTATTACTTTCTATTAATTGCGGCGATGACCAAAACTATGTTTGTCAACCCTCAATAACTTTTATTCATCATACTCTTTATATGTGAGCTCATTACTCTCCATAAGAGTCACATGATCTCTTTGTTTCTTTTTTTCTTTCTTTTTTTCACTTAGGATCATGGCAAAATAATCAAGCCCTTGACTCAACACTAATATTTATTATATAGCTCACGGACTCGATTACATAGGAAGATAATAAAGCAAAACTCACAATTAGATCATACTAAGAACTTTTATTCTACTAGATCAAGGTATTATCAAAAGGACCGAACTAAGAAAAATGGTAAAGATAAAAGTGATGGTGATATGATACCGGGGCACTCCCCCAAGCTTGGCAGTTGCCAAGTGGAGTGCCCATACCAGATACTCAATTCTTCTTTGTTGGAGAAGACGGTGGTGATTTTGTTGATGGCGTAGGCTTCTTCCTTAATTTGCATTTGAGGACAGAATTTTGGTTCCTCAGGTCCTCGATCTCCTGTTCCAGGCTCAGTACCTTTTTGCATAGTTCCTGCTTGTTTTCCTGCAAGAGGCGAAAAGGGATAAACCCGATCTTAGGTTTCTTTACTCTATCCGGGAGGCTTGACTTTTTGGACTCCACATGCATGTCCCCAGGTTGAGGTAGTGGGACTTCATCTTCATCTGAGCTTGTCTCCTCCTTTCCCTTGGGTTCATAGTCTTCTTCTTCTTCCGTGGTCCTACCATAATGCTCCACATCCCCATAGACCTTAGGATCTGCAAGGTAATCAGCCACATAGCTTTCTCCTTCCGAATCCTGGGACGACATGTTGCTCTGTCTGTAGCAGGAAATCTCAAAACAAAGACATGAGATTTTTGCGTGATACGGGAGTCAAAACCCCTGGGAGGTTATATAATGAATTTTTACCGACCAAAATACGTGTCCTCTAAGAAAACGGAGTCCGGAGAGCACACGAGGTGCCCACGAGGTAGGGGGCGTGCCCAGTATGGTAGGGCGCGCCCTCCACCCTCGTGGAGCCCTCGTGTCCTTTCCGGACTGCTGCTTATTTTTCTAAATATTCCAAAACGGAGAAATATTGCCTTAAAAACTGTTTTGGAGTCGGTTTACTTACCGGACCACATACCTATTCCTTTTCGGAGTCTAAAACCTTCCGGAAAGTGTCCTTTATGTATTCCTCCGGGGTTACGGTTTCAATAACATTGGTTTCAACATTTATGGGGTTACCTGAGATATAGTGTTTGATTCTTTGACCGTTCACCACCTTCGGATTTGTGCCTTCGAAGTTGTTGATTTTTATGGCACCGGAATGATAGACCTCATCGATAACGTAAGGACCCTCCCATTTAGAGAGAAGTTTTCCTGCAAAAAATCTTAAACGAGAGTTGTATAGCAATACATAATCACCTACGTTAAACTCACGCTTTTGTATCCTTTTGTCATGCCATCTTTTAACTTTTTCTTTAAACAACTTGGCATTTTCGTAAGCTTGGGTTCTCCATTCATCAAGTGAGCTAATATCGATTAACCTCTTCTCACCGACAAGTTTAAAATCATAATTAAGTTCTTTAATAGCCCAATAAGCCTTGTGTTCTAGTTCAAGAGGTAAGTGACATGCTTTTCCATAGACCATTTTAGACGGAGACATACCCATAGGATTTTTATATGCAGTTCTATAGGCCCATAATGCATCATCAAGTTTCTTGGATCAATTCTTTCTGGACCTATTAACAGTCTTTTGCAAAATTAATTTGAGTTCTCTATTACTCAATTCTACTTGACCACTAGACTGAGGGTGATAAGGAGATGCAATTCTATGATTAACATCATATTTAGCAAGCATTTTACGAAAAGCACCATGAATAAAATGTGAACCACCATCAGTCATTAAATATCTAGGGACTCCAAACCTTGGAAAGATAACTTCTTTAAGCATTTTAATAGAAGTGTTATGATCAGCGCTACTAGTTGGAATAGCTTCACCCACTTAGTAACGTAATCAACATCAACTAAAATATGTGTATAACCATTAGAGGAAGGAAAAGGTCCCATATAGTCAAAGCCCCAAACATCAAATGGTTCAATAACAAGTGAATAATTCATAGGCATTTCTTGACGTCTATTAATATTACCAATTCTTTGACATTCATCACAAGATAAGACAAACTTACGGGCATCCTTGAAGAGAGTAGGCCAATAAAAACCAGATTGCAGTACCTTATGTGCAGTTCTATCTCCAGCATGGTGTCCTCAATAAGCTTCGGAGTGACACTTGCGTATGATCTGTTCCTGTTCATGCTCAGGTACACAACGTCAAATAACACCATCTACTCCTTCTTTATAAAGATGTGGGTCATCCCAAAAGTAATGCCTCAAATCATAGAAGAACTTTTCCTTTTGCTGGTATGTGAAACTAGGTGGTATAAACTTAGCAACAATATAATTAGCATAGTCAGCATACCATGGAGCAGTATGAGAAGTATTTATGACATTTAATTGCTCATCAGGAAAGCTATCATCAATAGGTAGTGGGTCATCAAGCACATTTTCTAACCTAGACAAGTTGTATGCAACGGGGTTCTCAGCTCCTTTTCTATCAACAATATGTAAATCAAATTCTTGTAGCAAGAGAACCCATCTAATAAGTCTAGGTTTAGCATCTTTCTTTTCCATAAGATATTTAATAGCAGCATGATCAGTGTGGATAGTTACTTTAGAATCAACAATATAAGGTCTAAACTTATCACAGGCAAATACAACTGCTAAGAATTTCTTTTCAGTAGTAGCATAATTTGTTTGAGCATTGTCTAGAGTTTTACTAGCATATTGAATAACATTTAGTTTCTTATCAACTCTTTGTCCTAGAACAACACATACAGCATAATCACTAGCATCACACATAATTTCAAAGGGTAAATTCCAATCAGGTGGCTGAACAATGGGTGCAGAGATCAATGCTTTCTTAAGTATTTCAAATGCTTCTACACAATCATCATCAAAAACAAATGGTATATCTTTTTGTAATAAATTTGTGAGAGGCCGAGAGATTTTTGAGAAGTCCTTAATGAACCTCCTACAAAAACCGGCATGACCAAGGAAACTTCTTATACCTTTGATGTCCTTGGGACATGGCATCTTTTCAATAGCATCAACCTTGGCTTTATCAACTTCAATACCTATTTCGGAAACTTTATGCCCCAAGGCAATACCTTCATTAACCATAAAGTGGCACTTTTCCCAATTCAAGACAAGATTAGTTTCTTCACATCTCTGCAAAACTCGATCAAGGTTGCTCAAGCAATCATCAAAAGAAGATCCATAGACGGAAAAGTCGTCCATGAAAACCTCACAAATCTTTTCACAAAAGTCAGAGAATATAGCCATCATGTATCTTTGAAAGGTAGCAGGTGCATTACATAAACCAAAAGGCATATGTCTATAAGCAAAAGTACCAAAAGGGCAAGTAAAAAGTAGTCTTTGATTGATCTTTGGGTGACACAGGTATTTGAGAGAAACCAGAATAACCATTTAGAAAGCAAAAAATGTGTATGTTTGGATAATCTTTCTAGCATTTGATCGATAAAAGGTAAGGGGTAATGATCTTTTTAGTAGCCTTATTTAACTTGCGGAAATCAATTACCATCCTATAACCAATAATAATTCTTTGAGGAATCAATTCATCTTTATTATTAGGAACAACAGTAATACCTCCCTTCTTAGGGACACAATGGACATGACTTACCCACTTACTATCAGCAACGGGATAAATTATACCTGCTTCAAGGAGCTTTAGTATCTCCTTTCTTACCACTTCTTTCATTCTAGGATTCAGTTGGCGTTGATGATCGCGAACTGGTTTAGCATCTTCTTCCAAATTAATTTTATGTTGACATAGAGTGGGACTAATGCCCTTAAGATCATGAAGAGTATACCCAATAGCAGCATGGTTCTTCTTCAGAGTTTTTAATAATCTCTCTTCTTCATGCTCTGAAAGGTTAGCACTAATAATAACAGGATATATCTTTTTCTCATCAAGATAAGCATATTTAAGAGTATCAAGTAACGGTTTAAGCTCAAACATGGGATCACCCTTGGGTGGAGGAGGATCCCCTAGGATTTCAACAGGTAAATTGTTTTTCAGAATAGGGTCCTGTTTAAAGAATACTTCATCTAATTCCTTTCTTTCATTCATAAACATATCATTTTCATGGTCTAGTAAATATTGTTCTAAAGGATCACTAGGAGGTACGGCAATAGAAGCAAGACCAATAATTTCATCCTTACTAGGTAATTCTTCTTCACGGTGTTGTCTACTAAATTTAGAAAAATTAAATTCATGAGTCATATCATCTAAACCGACAGTAACAACATCGCTTGTGCAATCTATGGTAGCATTAACAGTATTTAAGAAGGGTCTACCAAATATAATGGGACAAAAACTATCTTGTGGGGAACCAAGAATAAGAAAATCAGAAGGATATTTAGTTTTCCCACACAAGACTTCAAGATCTCTAACAATTCCCATTGGTGAAATAGTATCTCTATTAGCAAGTTTAATTGTGACATCAATATCTTCTAACTCAGTGGGTGCAATGTCATGCATAATTTCTTTGTATAAGTCAATAGGTATTGCACTAGCACTAGCACCCATATCACACAAGCCATGATAACAATGATCTCCTATTTTAACAGAAATAACAGGCATGCCTACCACAGGTCTAGGTTATCTGTATCACGGGGTTTAGCAATTCTAGCAGATTCATTACAGAAATAAATAACATGCCCATCTATATTATCAGACAAGAGATCTTTAACAATAGCAATATTAGGTTCAACTTTAACTTTCTCAGGAGGTGTATATGTTTTAATATTGCTTTTACGAACCACAGTTGAAGCTTTAGCATGATCCTTTATCCTAACAGGGAAAGGTGGTTTCTCAACATAAGAAGTAGGAACAATAGGATCATTATAAGTAATAGTCTTTTCTTCAACTTTAATAGGTGTAGCTACTTTTACTTCTATGGGAGGATGATATTTAAACCACTTCTCCTTGGGGAGATCAACATAAGCAGCAAAAGATTCACAGAAAGAAGCTACTATCTCAGAGTCAAGTCCATATTTAGTGCTAAATTTACGAAAAATATCGGTATCCATAAAAGATTTAACACAATCAAAACTAGGTGTCGTACCTGACTCCTTACCATTGTCGAGGTCCCAATCTTCGGAGTTGCGTTTAATTCTTTCCAATAAATCCCATTTGAATTCAATAGTCTTCATCATAAAAGAGCCAGCACAAGAAGTATCAAGTATGGTGCGATTGTTACCAGAAAGCCGAGCATAATTTTTTTGAGTAATCATTTCTCTTGAGAGCTCATGATTGGGGCATGAATATAACATTGATTTAAGCCTCCCCCAAGCTTGAGCGATGCTTTCTCCTTCGCGAGGCCAAAAATTATATATATAATTGCGATCACGATGAACAAGATGCATAGGATAAAACTTTTGATGAAATTCCAATTTCAATCGTTTGTAGTTCCAAGACTCCATATCATCACATAGCCTATACCATGTCGATGTATCTCCCCTCAACGATAAAGGGAAGACCTTCTTCTTAACAACATCTCCGGGTACACCTGCAAGCTTAAATAATCCACGAACTTCATCCACATATATCAGATGCTCATCAGGATGTTTTGTTCCATCTCCTAAAAAAGGATTAGCTAGAAGTTTTTCTACCATACCCAAAGGAATTTCAAAGCAAGCATTTTCATTTTCAGTAGATTCAGTAGGTTGAGGAGCAACTCTTTTCTCTACTGGTCGGGGTGAAGATACCCCGAACAAGCCCCTCAGAGGATTACTTTCCATAGTAACAAGTGACAGTAAATTTCAGCACACTATATAAATTTTTCCTTACCAAATTCCACCTACCAAAGGCATTTCACTCCCCGGCAACGGCGCTAGAAAAGAGTCTTGATGACCCACAAGTATAGGGGATCTATCGTAGTCCTTTCGATAAGTAAGAGTGTCGAACCCAACAGGGAGCAGAAGGAAATGATAAGCGGTTTCCAGCAAGGTATTCTTTGCAAGTACTGAAACAAGTGGTAACAGATAGTTTTGTGATAAGATAATTTGTAATGAGCAACAAGTGACAAAAGTAAATAAGGTGCAGCAAGGTGGCCCAATCCTTTTTGTAGCAATGGACAAGTCTGGACAAACTCTTATATGATGTAAAGCGCTCCCGAGGACACATGGGAATATCGTCAAGCTAGTTTTCATCACGCTCATATGATTCGCGTTCAGTGCTTTGATAATTTGGTATGTGGGTGGACCGGTGCTTGGGTGCTGCCCTTACTTGGACAAGCATCCCACTTATGATTAACCTCTATTGCAAGCATCCGCAAATACAACAAAAATATTAAGGTAAACCTAACCATAGCATGAAACATATGGATCCAAATCAGCCCCTTACGAAGCAACGCATGAACTAGGGTTTAAGCTTCTGTCACTCTAGCAACCCATCATCTACTTATTACTTCCCAATGCCTTCCTCTAGGCCCAAACAATGGTGAAGTGTCATGTAGTCGACGTTCACATAACACCACTAGAGGAGAGACAACATACATCTCATCAAAATATCGAACGAATACCAAATTCACATGACTACTAATAGCAAGACTTCTCCCATGTCCTCAGGAACAAAAGTAACTACTCAAAAAGCATAAACATGTTCATAATCAGAGGGGTATTAATGTGCATATAGGATCTAAACATATGATCTTCCACCAATTAAACCAACTAGCATCAACTACAAGGAGTAATTAACACTACTAGCAACCTACTAGCACCAATCCCGGACTTGGAGACAAGAATTGGATACAAGAGATGAACTAGGGTTTTGAGATGAGATGGTGCTGATGAAGATGTTGATGGAGATTTGCTACCTCTTGAGCACTGCGTTGGATTTCCCTGAAGAGGAAGGGATGACGCAGCAAAGTAGCGTAAGTATTTCCCTCAGTTTTTGAGAAACAAGGTATCAATCCAGTAGGAGGCTACGCGCGAGTCCCTCGTACCTACACAAAAACAATAGCTCAACGCAACCAACACGCTTAGGGGTTGTCAATCCCTTCACGGTCACTTATGAAAGTGAGATCTGATAGAGATGGTAAATAATATTTTTGGTATTTTAGGTATAGAGATGCAAAGTAAAAAGTAAAAGGCAAAGTAAAAGCAAAGCAATAATAAAGTGATGGAGATTGATATGATGAGAAAGAGATCCGGGGGCCATAGGTTTCACTAGTGGCTTCTCTCAAGAGCATAAGTATTCTACGGTGGGTGAACAAATTACCGTTGAGCAATTGACATAATTGAGCATAGTTATGAGAATATCTAGGTATGATCATGTATATAGGAATCATGTCCGAGACAAGTAGACCAAAATGATTCTGCATCTACTACTATTACTCCACTCATCGACCGCTATCTAGCACGCATCTAGAGTATTACGTTAAAAACAGAGTAACGCCTTAAGCAAGATGACATGATGTAGAGGGATAATTTCATGCAATATGATAAAAAAACATCTTGTTATCCTCGATGGCAACGATACAATACGTGCCTTGCTGCCCCTTCTGTCACTAGGAAAGGACACTGCAAGATCGAACCCAAAGCTAAGCACGTCTCCCATGGCAAGAACAACCAATCTAGTAGGCCAAACCAAACTGATAATTCGAAGAGACTTGCAAAGATAATCAATCATACATAAAATAATTCAGAGAAGATTCAAATATTATTCACAGATAGACTTGATCATAAACCCACAATTCATCGGTTCAACAAACACACGGCAAAAAGAAGATTACATCGAATAGATCTCCACGAGAGAGGGGGAGAACATTGTATTGAGATCCAACAAGAGAGAAGAAGCAATCTAGCTACTAACTATGGACCCGTAGGTCTAAAATAAACTACTCACACTTCATTGGAGGGGCTTGGATGATGATGTAGAAGCCCTCCGTGATCGATGCCCCCTCCGGCGGAGCTCCGGGATAGGCCCCAAGATGGGATCTCGTGGATACAGAAAGTTGCGGAGGTGGAATTAGGTTTTTGGCTCCGTCCTCGATCATTTGGGGGTACATGGATATATATATAGGAGGAAGAAGTACGTCGGTGGAGCTTCGAGGGGCCCACGAGGCAGGGGGCGCGCCCTAGGGGGGGGGCGCCCTCCACCCTCGTGACCACCTCGTGGCTTTCTTGATGGAGGGTCCAAGTCTCCTTGATCTTATCTGATGAGAAAATCATGTTTCCAAAGGTTTCATTCCGTTTGGACTCCGTTTGATATTCCTTTTCTTCGAAACCCTAAAACAGGCAAAAACAGCAATTCTGGGCTGGGCCTCCGGTTAATAGGTTAGTACCAAAAATAATATAAAAGTGGAAAATAAAGCCCAATAATGTCTAAAACAGTAGATAATATAGCATGGAGCAATAAAAAATTATAGATACATTGGAGACGTATCAAGCATCCCCAAGCTTAATTCCTGCTCGTCCTCGAGTAGGTAAATTATAAAAACAAGATTTTTGATGCGGAGTGCTACTTGGCATAACTTTAATGTAATTTTCTTAATTGTGGTATGAATATTCAGATCTGAAAGATTCAAGACAAAAGTTCATATTGACATAAAAATGAAAATACTTCAAGCATACTAACTAAGCAACTATGTCTTCTCAAAATAACATGGCCAAAGAAAGTTCATCCCTACAAAATCATATAGTTTAGTCATGTTTCATTTTCGTCACACAAGAATGCTCTCATCATGCACAACCCCGATGACAAGCCAAGCAATTGTTTCATACTTTAGTAATCTCAAACCTATAAACTTTCACGCAATATATGAGCGCGAGCCATGGACATAGTACTATGGGTGGAATAGAATATAATGAGGGGGTTATGTGGAGAAGACAAAAAAGGAGAAAGTCTCATCAACGAGGCTAATCAATGGGCTATGGAGATGCCCACCAATTGATGTTAATGCAAGGAGTAGGGATTGCCATGCAATGGATGCACCAGAGCTATAAATGTTTGAAAGCTCAATAAAAGAAACTAGTGGGTGTGCATCCAACTTGCTTGCTCACGAAGGCCTAGGGCACTTGAGGAGGCCCATTGTTGGAATATACAAGCCAAGTTCTATAATGAAAAATTCCCACTAGTATATGAAAGTGATAATATGAGAGACTCTCTACTATGAAGATCATGGTGCTACTTTGAAGCACAAGTGTGGTAAAAGGATAGTAACATTGTCCCTTCTCTCCTTTTCTCTCATTTTATGGGCCTTTTCTTTTTTATGGCCTTTCTCTTTTTTTGGGCCTTCTTTTTCTATGGCCTTTCTCTTTTTTTATACCTCACTTGGGACAATGCTCTAATAATGATGATCATCACACTTCTATTTATTTACAACTCGATGATTACAACTTGATACTAGAACAAAGATGACTCTATATGAATGCCTCTGGCGGTGTACCGGGATATGCAATGAACCAAGAGTGACATGTATGAAAGAATTATGAACGGTGGCTTTGCCACAAATACTATGTCAACTACATGATCATGCTAAGCAATATGACAATGATGAATGTGTCATGATGAACGGAATGATGGAAAGTTGCATGGCAATATATCTCGGAATGGCTATGGAAATGCCATAATAGGTAGGTATGGTGGCTGTTTTGAGGAAGATATAAGGAGGTTTATGTGTGAAAGAGCGTATCATATCACGGGGTTTGGATGCACTGGCGAAGTTTGCGCCAACTCTCAATGTGAGAAAGGGTAATGCACGGTACCGAAGAAGCTAGCAAGGATGGAAGGGTGAGAGTGCGTATAATCCATGGACTCAACATTAGTCATAAAGAAGTCACATACTTATTGCAAAAATCTACAAGTCATCAAAAACCTCGGCACTATGCGCATGCTCCTAGGGGGGTAGATTGGTAGGAAAAGACCATCGCTCGTCCCCGCCCGCCACTCATAAGGAAGACAATCAAATAACACCTCATGTTTCAAATTTGTTGCATGAGGTTTACCATACGTGCATGCTAGGAGACTTGCTAACTTCAACACAAGTATTTCTCAATTTCACAACTACTCAACTAGCATGACTTTGATATTATTACCTCCATATCTCAAAACAATCATCAAGCATCAAGCTTTTCTTAGTATTCAACACACTCATACGAAAGTTTTATTATTAATCTTGCATACCAAGCATATTAGGATTTTAAGAAAATTACCATGCTATTAAGACTCTGTTAAGCAAATTACCATGCTATTAATACTCTCAAAATAATCTAAGTGAAGCATGAGAGATCAATAGTTTCTATAAAACAAATCCACCATCGTGCTCTAAAAGATATAAGTGAAGCACTAGAGCAAAATTATACAACTCAAAAGATATAAGTGAAGCACATAGAGTATTCTATCAAATTCAAAATCATGTATGGCTCTCTCAAAAGGTGTGTACAGCAAGGATGATTGTGGTAGACTAACAAGAAAAGACTCAAATTATAAAATACGCTCCAAGCAAAACACATATCATCTGGTGAATAAAAATATAGCTCCAAGTAAAGTTACCGATAGAAGTAGACAAAAGAGGGGATGCCTTCCGGGGCATCCCCAAGCTTTGGCTTTTAGGTGTACTTAGATTATCTTGGGGGTGCCATGGGCATCCCCAAGATTAGGATCTTGCCACTCCTTTTTCCATAATCCATCAAATCTTTACCCAAGACTTGAAAACTTCACAACACAAAACTTAAAGTAGAAAATCTCGTGAGCTCTGTTAGCGAAAGAAAACAAAAGACCACTTCAAGGTAATGTAATGAAATCATTATTTATTTATATTGGTGTTAAACCTACTGTATTTCAACTTCTCTATGGATTATAAATTATTTTACTAGCCATAGATTCATCAAAATAAGCAAACAACACACGAAAAACAGAATCTGTCAAAAACAGAACAGTCTGTAGTAATCTGTAGCTAGAGCAAGATCTGGAACCCAAAAAATTCTAAAATAAATTTCTGGACGTGAGGAATTTATATATTAATCATCTGCAAAAATAATTAACTAAATATCACTTTCCAATTAAAAATTACAGCAGTTCTCGTGAGCGCTAATTTTCTGTTTTTTACAGCAAGTTCAACAAGACTTTCCCCAAGTCTTCCCAACGGTTCTACTTGGCACAAACACTAATTAAACACAAAAAACACAATCAAAACAGAGGCTAGACAATTTATTTATTACTAAACAGGAGCAAAAATAAAGGAACAAAAATAAAATTGGGTTGCCTCCCAACAAGCGCTATCATTTAACGCCCCTAGCTAGGCATAACAAGCAAGAATAGATCTAGGTATTGCCATATTTGGTAGGCAATTCTTCAATGAGGCATCTACCTCCCTTAGGAATTTATTTATTTATAGTGATTATCAAACTCTTAGGCACAAGATCAAAAAATTCATTTGTAGCAATTGGTTCCTTAATGATAGCAAAAAGATTGGGATGAATACTTATAGATTTAAGATCCGCAGTTTCCTTACTAGATGATTCACCCTTATTTTTAGGAACCTACATAAGCTTGGCAATTTTAGTAGGAGGACTTGAAGTATTCTTTATGGAAGAAAAAGCGGTTCGCAAGTTCGTAATGATACCCTCAAGTTTATCGATTCTAGTAGAATCTAAGTTTATTTTCTCATTAACTATGGGTTCCTTTTCCTTAATATTTTGCAAAGTCATTCCTACCTTAGATCCATATTGGGTAATTTGATTGTGGATCTTTTTATCTAGATTTTCAATTAATTCAATAGTAGCAACTTTATTTTCAATAATTTGAAGTCTTTGCATGACATGCTCCAAAGTTAACATAGTTCCATTAACCAAAAGAGGTGGTGAGCCAAATAAATCTAACATATCATTATAAGAATCAAAAGTATGGCTACCCAAGAAGTTCCCTCCGGTAATGGTATCAAGGATATATCTATACCAAGGATTAGCACCTACATAAAAATTGCGGAGAAGAACTGAAGTAGATTGCTTCCTGGTAGATCTATTTGAGCATTGCAAATTCTATACCAAGCATCTTTTAGATTTTCTCCCTCCCTTTGTTTAAAATTTAGAACTTCATTCTCGGGAGACAACGGAGAATATATGAGACTAGACATGACAACAAGCAAACAAACTAACACACGAGCAAACAAACGGGCAAAAGAGGAAGATAGAGAAAGAGAGGGAGGATAGAGAGAGAGAGGGCGAATAAAACGGCAAAGGGTGAAGTGGGGGAGAGGAAAACGAGAGGAAAATGGCAAATAATGTAACGCGGGAGATAGGGATTGTGATGGGTACTTGGTATGTTGACTTTTGCGCAGACTCCCCAGCAACGGTGCCAGAAATTCTTCTTGCTACCTCTTGAGCACTACGTTGGATTTCCCCGAAGAGGAAGGGATGATGCAGCAAAGTAGCGTAAGTATTTCCCTCAGTTTTTGAGAACCAAGGTATCAATCCAGTAGGAGGCTATGCGCGAGTCCCTTGTACCTACACAAAAACAATAGCTCAACGCAACGAACGCGCTTAGGGGTTGTCAATCCCTTCACGGTCACGTACGAAAGTGAGATCGGATAGAGATGATAAATAATATTTTTGGTATTTTTGGTATAGAGATGCGAAGTAAAAAGTAAAAGGCAAAGTAAAAGCAAAGCAATAATAAAGTGATGGAGATTGATATGATGAGAAAGAGACCCAGGGGCCATAGGTTTCACTAGTGGCTTCTCTCAAGAGCATAAGTATTCTACGGTGGGTGAACAAATTACTGTTGACCAATTGCCAGAATTGAGCATAGTTATGAGAATATCTAGGTATGATCATGTATATAGGCATCACGTCCGAGACAAGTAGACCGAAACGATTCTGCATCTACTACTATTACTCCACTCATCGACCGCTATCCAGCATGCATCTAGAGTATTACGTTAAAAACAGAGTAACGCCTTAAGCAAGATGACATGATGTAGAGGGATAGTTTCATGCAATATGATAAAAACCCCATCTTGTTATCCTCGATGGCAACGATACAATACGTGCCTTGCTGCCCCTTCTATCACTGGGAAAGGACACCGCAAGATCGAACCCAAAGCTAAGCACTTCTCCCATGGCAAGAACAACCAATCTAGTAGGCCAAACCAAACTGATAATTCGAAGAGACTTGCAAAGATAACCAATCATACATAAAATAATTCAGAGAAGATTCAAATATTATTCATAGATAGACTTGATCATAAACCCACAATTCATCGGTCTCAACAAACACACCGCAAAAAGAAGATTACATCAAATAGATCTCCAGGAGAGAGGGGGAGAACATTGTATTGAGATCCAAAAAGAGAGAAGAAGCCATCTAGCTACTAACTATGGACCCGTAGGTCTGAAATAAACTACTCACACTTCAGCAGAGGGGCTTGGATGATGATGTAGAAGCCCTCAGTTATCGATGCCCCCTCCGGCGGAGCTCCAGAACAGGCCCCAAGATGGGATCTCGTGGATACAGAAAGTTGCGGTGGTGGAATTAGGTTTTTGGCTCCGTCCCCTGTCGTTTGGGGGTACATACGTCGATATATATAGGAGGAAGAAGTACGTCGGTGGAGCTTCGAGGGGCCCACGAGGCAGGGGGCGTGCCCTGGGGGTGGCGCCCTCCACCCTCGTGACTGCCTCATGGCTTTCTTGACGGAGGGTCCAAGTCTCCTGGATCTTATCTGATGAGAAAATCACGTTTCCGAAGGTTTCATTCCGTTTGGACTCCGTTTGATATTCCTTTTCTTCGAAACCCTAAAACAGGCAAAAACAACAATTCTGGGTTGGGCCTACGGTTAATAGTTAGTCCCAAAAATAATATAAAAGTGGAAAATAAAGCCCAATAATGTCTAAAACAGTAGATAATATAGCATGGAGCAATCAAAAATTATAGATACGTTGGAGATGTATCAAGATTGCCCTCTCCCGATGAGAGGAGCGTTGGTGATGACGATGGCGACGATTTCCCCCTCCGGGAGGGAAGTTTGCCCGCAGAAGAGCCCCGCGAGAACCCTAGATTGGTTCCGCCAAGGTTTCGCCTCGTGGCGGCGGAGTTTCGTCCGAGAAGATGGCTTATGATTTTTTCCCATCGAAAGAGTCCATATAGCAGAAGATGGTCACCGGAGGGCCACCAGGCGGCCCACGAGGTAGGGGGGCGCGCCCAGGGGGTAGGGCGCGCCCCCACCCTCATGGGCAGGGTGTGGCCCCCCTGGTGAAGTTCTCGCGCTCAATGTTTTTTATATATTTGGAAAACATCATCCGTGAAGTTTCAGGACTTTTGGAGCTGTGCAGAATAGGTCTCTAATATTTTCTCCTTTTCCAGCCAGAATCCCAGGTGCTGGCATTCTCCCTCTTTATGTAAACCTTGTAAAATAAGAGAGAACAGGCATACGTATTGTGACATAATGTGTAATAACAGCCCATAATGCAATAAATATTGATATAAAAGCATGATGCAAAATGGACGTATCAGGCCGAGTTTGACTTTTGGTTTGGGACATATGTGGATATGAGAAAGTAGTTGAGGGTTGTGGAGCATATCACTAAGCACTTTGAGCAAGACCCTCACGAAGCAACACCTCACCCCCTCTTAATAGTATTGGCTTTTCCTATGGACTCAATGTGATCTTGGATCACTAAAAATGCAGAGTCTTGAGCTTTGAGCTTGAGCTAATCCTTTGTCCTTATCATCTTGAAGGGGTTCCACATCTTCTTGTCCACGCCACTCCATTTTTGAACTTATCTGAAATATACTAGGTGAAAACAATTAGTCCAACAAGAGATATGTTGACATTAATTACCAAAATCACCCAAGGAGCACTTGTGCTTTCAATCTCCTCCTTTTTCGTAATTGATGACAACACACATCAAAGCTTTAGATAAAGATATGGAGAATAACGAGAAAAGCTTTGGAAAGACATGTAACAATCATAGGCTCCCCCTACATGTATGCAACCATGTAAATATGGAATATAGGAGCATGTTAATGCATAGCATGACAGAGTAAGCAATGTGTTGCATGTATCTTGGCTATATGCATCATAGCAAATGATGTAAATATAGGAAATATACCTACATGCTCATGAGTCTTTCTTGCAAACAATATGTATATCAGCAAGAAATCCTCACGCACATGAGTGTGATGCATATACTTACCTTGTGGTCTTGAGTTGGCTTAGGAAGGAATGAACCTGAGTAAACAAGGTTAGATAACACAGATACATCTACAAGCCAGAGGAAACAAAAGAAACCACAAGAGTACCAAGACTGGGATGACATGTAGAGAGTGAGTACTGAGTACTCTATTTGATATAGACATGTCCCCAAAAGGTAAGGTATGCAATGAATTCACAGATTTCCTTCCCTAGCAGTCTTTCTCCCCCTGAATCTTGTATTGGATAATGGGAGAACATAGGGAAACAAAACCAGAGCAAAATAGATCATAACCATAAACATAACATAGACATGTCTTTGCCCTCTTAAAGACATGTGACTTCTCTCCTCTTGAACACCAAGCATCTGGGGCCTTTGATGTGATTACCTCTCTCTCCCTTTTGCTCTTTCTCCCCTTTTTCTTTTTCTCCCCCTTTGAAGAGAATAAGCTTTGATGTGATCTCTCTCCCCCTTTGACATCAATTTCCAAGTAGGGATCTTCTGGAGTGTGAGTCAAATAGGTTTGGTCCTTGAGTCACAGAGCAAAGAAACATATAGATTGTGATGCTGGTAGAGGACAAGAATCATCGAGTGGAGCTGGAATAAAACTACAAGAACAAATGGCAAATTGTCTCCTCTGAAGTGAAATCGGTGATACCGAGTTGTAGTCTTCGGTGGCACCGAGTTGGTTCAGTGTGACCGAAAGCAACAGATCAGTATGACCGAGTTAAACACAGATAGAACACTTGTCACCTCATCTCACTAGGCAGATAAGATCTCACAAAGATTTGCAAGGAATTAACTTAGCGATTTGCAATGAATTGGATGCAGGGAATGCAGAACAAGACAAAGAAAAGAAAATCTAGATGAAGTATGCAAAAACTCAAGGAAACACTAGAGAACTTCATCTAGAATTGGGCGGTGACAAAGTCACCTATGTTAGAGTATATTGACTGAGGAGTCAAGTGAGAACACTTGATCATAAGTCTACTCATCGTTTAAGCTCAAAATGGGGTTACCATTTTATGTTTAAGCATTTGATGTATTCACATCTTGTTGAGCTGCTTTGACCCATGACTTGGAGTAAAGCTTCTCAAAGATGGAATAACATACCTTGGGTGGTGGTGTTGATGTTGATCATGTAGTTGAACTTGTGTGGCTTACTCAAGGTTGATGTAGTTCATCAAGAGTTGGGAGCACCATTTGTAATTTGAGTTCATCTACCTACATGGGTTAGTTTTGCAAGGAAGAGCACTTGTGTATCCAAAATGACAATCATGAAATTTTATACATATAATTTGTCAAAGGATATGTTTGAAGGGTTTCGTGCTTCCTTGTCTTCAACCACCAATGTGTAGAGACTTGGTGATGTAGAAATTGCTCATGATGTGAGTGGGTTGCAATCTCATACATTTAGATAGCATGCAAGGGTTACTCAAGGGCTCATGCCTTGCATGCAAGGGTGCAAATATATCCAAGACACATAAATAGCAACATGAAAGAAATATCAAGGATTACTCAAGGGCTCATGCCTTGCATGTATCCAAATGGAGTTTCTACTGCAAGTTTGAAGCATCAATGATGTTCAATTCACCTCTCAAACGGCGAAAGACTTTCCCATCAAGCAGTTTGGTGAATATATCCGCCAATTGCTTATCGGTACGAACATGCTTAAGATCAATGTCCCCTTTAGCAACATGATCTCGAATGAAATGTTGACGAACTTCAATATGCTTAGTTCGAGAATGTTGCACGGGATTGTGAGCAATCTTAATAGCACTTCCATTGTCACAAAGCAATGGAACATGTTTCACATATATCCCATAATATTTAAGAGTTTGGGTCATCCAAAGTAATTGAGCACAACATGAACCGGCGGCAATGTATTCCGCTTCGGCGGTGGATAAGGATACCGAGTTTTGTTTCTTGGGGGACCAAGATACAAGAGATCTACCAAGAAATTGACACGTACCCGAAGTGGACTTTCTATCAACCTTGTCTCTGGCATAGTCCGAGTCGGAATAGCCAACAAGATCAAACGAGGACCTCTTAGGATACCAAATGCCAAAATTTGCTGTATGTGTTAAGTATCTCACTATCCTTTTCACAGCCTTAAGATGACATTCTTTAGGGGCCGCTTGATATCGTGCACACATGCACACACTCAGCATAATATCGGGACAAGAGGCACATAGATATAACAATGAACCGATCATAGAGCAGTAAACTTTTTGATCAACCGGTTCACCGTCCTTAGTCAGGTCAAGATGTCCACTAGTAGGCATTGGTGTATTCATACCTTTGCATTCTTGCATATTGAACTTCTTGAGTAAGTCCTTGGTGTACTTTGTTTGAGAAACAAAGGTACCTTCCTTAGTCTGCTTGATTTGCAAACCAAGAAAGAATTTGAGTTCACTCATCATAGACATCTCAAACTTCTCTGACATTAGCTTTCCAAACTTCTCACTAAATGAGGGTTAGTCGAACCAAATATAATATCATCAACGTAAATTCGGCACACAAATAGTTCTCCATTAACCCTTTTAGTAAAAAGAGTAGAATCTATATTTCCAATCTCAAATCCTTTTTCAATAAGGAACTTGGTCAAGCATTTATACCACGCTCTAGGAGCTTGTTTAAGACCATAAAGAGCTTTGTGAAGTTTGTAAACATGATCAGGTTTCTTAGGATTGACGAAGCCGGGAGGTTGCTTAACATAAACTTCCTCCCCAATTTCACCATTTAGAAAAGCACTTTTAATGTCCATTTAGTACAAGGTGATATCATGGTGATTAGCATAAGCAAGTAAGATGCGAATGGATTCAAGTCTAGCAACATGGGCATATGTCACACCGTAGTCCACACCTTCGACTTGAGTGTAGCCTTGGGCGACTAGACGAGCTTTGTTGCAGACGACTTGACCATCTTCGTCTTGCTTGTTGCGAAACACCCATTTGGTACCGATGATGTTGTGGTTGTTGTCGGGCTTCTCGACCAATGTCCGCACTTGATTTCTCTCAAAGTTGTGTAGCTCTTCATGCATGGCATTTATCCAATCCGGATCTTCTAATGCTTCTTCAACCTTCATAGGTTCAATGCTAGAGATGAATGAATAATGTTCACAAAAATTAGCTAAACGAGTTTTAGAGCGAGTGATTCTCCTGGTTTGGATATCATTATAGATTTGCTCGATGGGATGGTCTTTGGCGACTCTTGCTCGAACTCGTGGGAGCTTTTGCTTGGGTCGGGGTGGAACATCTTCTTCATCATCTTGTCCTTCTTCTTGGCCTTCTTCATTGTTGACGTTGTCGTTCTCTTGTCATGGTGGAGAAGGAGGTTGTTGATGTTCAGCTTGGTGTACTTCCTCATTTTCTTCGTCTTGGTGTGTCCCACTTGTGGATTCTTCCGTATCAACTCTTGGTTCACCTTGTCGTGAGGTGGAAGCTTCCACTTGGACGGACGAGGTACTCTCCTTCACCTCCGTTGGACGAATCTTGCCAATAGACAAGTCTTGGATTGCTTCCGAAGGATCTTTATATCCTACATCAATTGGCAATTGCTCTACTTGCGAGCCGTTAGATTCATCAAACTTCACATCTACCGTCTCTTCAACCTTTCGGGTGAAATTGTTGTAGACACGGTAAGTGTGAGAGTTTGAGCCATAACCAAGTAGAAATCCTTCTGAGATTTAGGAGCAAATTTATAACGACGATGCTTATCAAGAATGTATCACTTTGAGCCGAATACTCGAAAGTATCCAACTTGGGGTTTGTTACCGGTGAGGAGCTCATATGTCGTCTTGCCGAGTAGCTTTTGAAGATACAAGCGATTTGTTGCATGACAAGCTGTCTCAACCGCTTCCGCCCAAAAGTGTTTTGGAGTCTTGTACTCATCAAGCATCGTTCTTGCCATCTTAATAAGAGTCCGGTTCTTCCTCTCAACAACTCCATTTTGTTGAGGTGTGTATGTAGCCGAGAACTCATGTGAAATCCCTTCTTCGTCAAGAAAGGTATCCACATTTGCGTTCTTGAACTCTGTTCCGTTGTCGCTCCGAACCTTCTTGATGTTCACTTCAAATTGATTTTGGGCCTTCCTAGCGAAGTTTTTGAAGATCTTTTGGAAATGCGATTTATCATCAAGGAAGCACACCCACGTAAATCTTGAAAAATCATCGACTATGACTAGACCAAATGAGTTACCACCGAGACTCTTGTAGGCATTGGGACCAAAGAGATCCATGTGAAGTAGCTCGAGTGGTCTTCTCGTGGTCATGATGTTCTTCATGGGGTAAAGACCATTTTATGATTATCTCTACGAAACACTTGGCAACCTACTTCAGTAAATAGGACATTGAAACCAAAGTCAGCAAGTCTAGATACAGAAAGTAAATTGTATCCAAGAGATTCAACGAGCATAAAATTTTGTATGGAGCTATCATGTGAGATGGCCACCTTACCAAGGCCAACCACCTTACCCTTTGAGTTATCACCAAAAGTGACATACTTTCGAGGGATGTCATTTTCAGCAAGCTCACGAAACATATCTTTGTCTCCGGTCATATGATCAATACATCCACTATTAAGGACCCATTCCTTTCCTCTAGCCATGTAGCCACGAAGATTAGCCATAAGACCAAAGTGTCTCTTCGCATCGTCAAGATCACTGTCAGTATCATCATCCTCATCATAGTATCCATGTTCAACATCATGTATTTGATCAATTCCTAGAGAGGGTAATTAGATAAATGATCATCACAATGTTCACCTTTATGAATCCTAATAGCTTCGGATATGATATTGCTAATGATTCCAACATCTCCTTTGGCACGCACGAGATTGGTAAGCTCAAATAGACAATCACCAAACATAGGATCACTAGAATTCATCTTACTCAAGGCAATAGACTTATGAATAATTTCATCTAAGTTTTGCAAGGAATAGTTTGGAAATTTTTCCTTAAGAAATCTCCATATAGTGTAGGCACAATCAAGAGTAGGCAAACATCCAATCAAGTTTCTAGGCAAGCCTCTAGTGATAAGATTAACAGTTCTAAGGTTGCGGATCATGTCAATAGACTCATCAAGGGTAGGATCAACATGAGGTGCACAAGGGCTAGTGATGTACTTTTTCAAATGATATTCATTAAAAATCTCAAGCATCTCATTTTTCCACTCATGAAAGAACTCTCCATCAAGAATAGGCACTCTACATCTAAGACTCCCCAATGTAGACTCATCCATCTTCCTCCAATGGTGATTAAACCAAAGCAATGGAGACCAAAGCTCTCATACCAATTGAAAGGATCGAGAAGAGGTGTCTAGAGGGGGGGGGGTGAATAGACTCTAAGTAAGAAAAGTTGCAGTTTTTAAATTCTTTAAGTTGAAGTGGAGTTTTGGCACAAGTTTAAACATTCACAATACATATCAAGCAAGCATGACAAGAGTATATGAGCAGCGGAAAGTAAAGCGTGCAAGTTGCAAGAATGTAAATGGATGGGATTGGAGCGTGCAAACGCAATTGGAGACACAGAGATTTTTGGCGTGGTTCCGATAGGTGGTGCTATCGTACATCCATGTTGATGGAGACTTCAACCCACGAAGGGTAACGGTTGTGCGAGTCCACGGAGGGCTCCACCCATGAAGGGTCCACGAAGAAGCAACCTTGTCTATCCCGCCATGGCTGTCACCTACGAAGGACTTGCCTCACTCGGGTAGATCTTCACAAAGTAGGCGATCTCCTTGCCCTTACAAACTCCTTGGTTCAACTCCACAATCTTGATGGAGGCTCCCAAGTGACACCTAACCAATCTAGGAGACACCACTCTCCAAGAGGTAATAGATGGTGTGTTGATGATGAACTCCTTGCTCTTGTGCTTCAAATGATAGTCTCCCCAACACTCAACTCTCTCTCACAGGATTTGGATTTGGTAGAAAGAAGATTTGAGTCGAAAGCAACTTGGGGAAGGCTAGAGATCAAGATTTAAGTGGTTGGAATGGAATATCTTGACCTCAACACAAGTGTAGGTGGTTCTATCTCAGAAAATGTATGTTGGAAGTGTAGGCATGTTCTGATGGCTCTCTCCATGAATGAAGAGTGGGTGGAGGGGTATATATAGCCTCCACACAAAATCTAACCGTTACACACAAATCACCAAACTCGGTGGGACCGAATCATACAACTCGGTCAGACCGATTTAGTTCATAATGTGACCATTAGGGTTTTCGGTGGGATCAAGATGATCAACTCGGTGAGACCGATGTGCTAGGGTTAGGGTAAAACCTCATCTCGGTTGGACCGATTACACAAACTCGGTGTGACCGATTTTGGTAATAAGCTAAACAGAGAGTTGGCCAAGCAAACTCGATGAGACCGATTGCATATTTTGCTGAGACCGAAATTAATGCAATAGGCAACAGAGAGTTTGCAAGCCCATCTCGGTGAGACCGAGATCCCATCGGCGGGACCGAATTGATTAGGGTTTCTGACAGTGTCTATGTCGAGAGAACTCGGTGGCGCCAGATAGAAAATTTCGGTGGGGCCGAGTTTAACTTTTGGTTTGGGACATATGTGGATATGAGAAAGTAGTTGAGGGTTGTGGAGCATATCACTAAGCACTTTGAGCAAGACCCTCATTAAGCAACACCTCAGCCCCTCTTAATAGTATTGGCTTTTCCTATGGACTCAATGTGATCTTGGATCACTAAAATGGCAGAGTCTTGAGCTTTGAGCTTGAGCCAATCCTTTGTCCTTATCATCTTGAAGGGGTTCCACATCTTCTTGTCCACGCCACTCCATTTTTGAACTTATCTGAAATATACTAGGTGAAAACAATTAGTCCAACAAGAGATATGTTGACATTAATTACCAAAATCACCCAGGGAGAACTTGTGATTTCACCTAGATATTCTCATAATTATGCACTTTTCTATCAATTGCTCGATAGTTATTTGTTCATCCACCATAATATTTATCCTATCTTGAGATAAGCCACTAGTGAAACCTATGGCCCCCGGGTCTATTTTCCATCATATAAGTTTCCAATCTATTTTATTTCCCAATCTTTACTTTCAATCTATATCATAAAAATATGAAAAATATTTATCTTATTATTATTATCTCTATCAGATCTCACTCTCGTAAGTGACCGTGAATGGATTGACAACCCCTTTATCGCGTTGGTTGCGAGGTTCTTATTTGTTTGTGTAGGTACGAGGGACTTGCGTGTAGTCTCCTACTGGTTTGATACCTTGGTTCTCAAAAACTGAGGGAAATACTTACGCTACTTTACTGCATCACCCTTTCCTCTTCAAGGGAAAACCAACGCAGTGCTCAAGAGGTAGCAAATACCAAATTGTTAAGAACCTAAAGATTAGAATGGTTCCTGCAATTGCACAATAATGTGCTATTAGACAACGGACCATGCACGTGCTAACCTCGATTGTCAACCTCAGTGCTTCCCATTGTTTCCCTGCAATACATATAAGGTAGTTAGTCATCAGGTTAAGTAAGGGTTCGCATGCTATCAGTAAAATATGTTGATGAAAAATATTCACATTGCAGATTCATTACATTAATTCAAGCCACAGGGAAAACCCATTTATCCAAACCAAACATGATTAGGAACTAGGAAATATAGCACTTGTATATGTTTCTCATGTATTAAGTGCAGCCAGATTCGATTTATTTCTCACATGCACAACAATACAAAATTCTACCCACGACAATTGGACATTGCATTGCAGAATTGAACCAAGCAGTTAACTAAACACCACAACAAATGAACCAAACATTCATTGAGCACCATATTGCACAATATAACATTGAACCAAGCAGGTAACTAAACACCACAACAAATGAACCAAACATTAACTGAGCACCACATTGCACAATATAACATACTCCTAATAGAAGATCAGACAGTTAACCGAACAGTTAACTACATCCAATTATAGCAATTGTATTTGTTTCTCATGTATTTACTACAGCCAAATTCAATTTATTCCTCACATGGTATACAATAATAGAATGCACTCACAATTTTCTAAAGATAAATTTGATTTATTTCTCACATGGAAGACAATACAAAATTGCAACCTGAAGAATTGAACATCACATTTTCAGATTTGAACAAAACAGTTAACTGAAAATGACAACTAATTAACAAAATAGTTACTAAGTGAGCACCACACTACACGACATATAGAACATATACACTAGAGCAACAGATTGCATGGTAAAATTAGATAGCACAATTCACTAGAATTTGTGAAGGAAAGGCAGGAGCAGCACACGCAACGGGTAAACCGAGCATGCATAACCGACGTAGCTAGCAAATGGCAAGGTGCTTCTTCAAGATCTGGGGGTCGGCACGAATGACAGCCATCGCAACCTCATCCGTGCATGTAGCCGCGATTTGCTTCTCTGCTGCCAAATGCTCCATGAGGTCCTGGCTATACTGCGTGCACCATGGCTTAGGCCGGTGCTTATTTGGTGGAGGGATCGGTGATTGGGTGGAAGGTGTCGCGCTCGCGCCGGCGGTCGGGCCATGTGGGATATGGAAGGAGGAGGAGGATGGGGGTCGGGTGTGGATTACCTGCCCGGATAGGCGAGGCCGAGCAGCGTCAAGGAGGGTCATCGGCGAGGAGGCGGCGGCGCTGCAAGCAAGGTTTCAACTTGGAAAGGAAGGCGAAAAGAGGGAAAATGTGGCTTTTGGTAAGGGAAAGGAAGGTTTCAACTTGGAAAGGAAGGCGAAAATTTGGAATCGCTTCAGTAAAAAAACTGGTGCGCAAAGTGTCATCACACACCGTCCCTTATTCAGACACGATCCGAAGATATTTTGTGTTGCATCTCACACGGTTGGTTATAATAAACTGTGTGGGATCTACTTGATTTTTGATCTTGATTTGAATTACATAATAGGGTCACAGCGGCCATGGATGATGTTTGAATTGCTAGACCTTTTATCTGCGGTGATCATAAAAGAATTGGAAATATTCAAGGTTCGTTTGGACATTTTATGCATTAACTAAGTTTTCAGTGCATTTTACGTGCATAATTTAAATTTGAACTACATGCACATGCTCGAGTGCATATAAATTGGTTGAAAAATAAATCTATGTCCTTGGGTGCATGCTTAGGTCCCATGCAAGAAATGGGAATGAATTTCAAACACTAGGGCACCGTTGATTGCCAACAAAACATTGAGATGCCTGGTTTTTAAATTCTAGTAAATCCAAAACTCGTTTGAAATTTATGAAACTTGGCATGCTATCATGGAGCGGCATCAACATGCTGTGGTGCACATTTTGTCCCATATGGGGCAGGTTTGGGTATATGCTTCTCACAAACCGGAGCTTGTCACAACAAGCATGATGGTTTTCGGTAGGGAACGTCCCACCTTTGGGGACGAAATGATATCCATTGCCTCTTATTACTTTCAAATTTTTTTTTCTCGTGTCAACATAGAACAATAGGAGTGTTGTGTGAATTTTTGTGATTTTCAGGGTTCGTTTGGACATTTTTATGCATTAACTGAGTTTTCAATGCATTTTATGTCCATAATTCACATTTGAACTACATGCACATGCTCCAGTGCATATAAATTGGTTGAAAAATCAAATCTGTGTCCTTGGGTGCATGCTTAGGTCCGATGCAAGAAATGGGAATGAATTTCAAACACTGGGGCAACGTTGATTGCCGGCAAAACATTGAGATGCCTGGTTTTTAAATTCTAGTAAATCCAAAACTCGTCTGAAATTTATGAAACTTGGCATGCTATCATGGAGCGGCATCAACATGCCGTGGTACACATTTTGTACCATATGGGGCAGGTTTGGGTATATGCTTCTCACAAATCGGAGCTTCTCACAACAAGCAAGATGGTTTTCGGTAGGGAACGTCCCACCTTTGGGGAAGAAACGATATCCATTGCCTCTTATTGCTTTCAAATTTTTTTCTCGTGTCAACATAGAACAACAGGAGTGTTGTGTGAATTTTTGTGATTTTTCAGGGTTCGTTTGGACATTTTTATGCATTAACTGAGTTTTCAATGCATTTTATGTGCATAATTCAAATTTTAACTACATGCAGATGCTCCAGTGCATATAAATTGGTAGAAAAATCAAATACGTGTCCTTGGGTGCATGCTTAGGTCCCATGCAAGAAATGGGCATGAATTTCAAAAACTGGGGCACCGTTGATTGCTGGCAAAACATTGAGATGCCTGGTTTTTAAATTCTAGTAAATCCAAAACTTGTCTGAAATTCATGAAACTTGGCATGCTATCATGGAGCGGCATCAACATGCCGTGGTACAAATTTTGTCCCATATGTGGCAGGTTTGGGTATATGCTTCTCACAACAAGCATGATGGTTTTCGGTAGGGAACGTCCCACCTTTGGGGACGAAACGGTATCCATTGCCTGTTATTGCTTTCAAATTTTTTTCTCGTGTCAACATAGAACAACAAGAGTGTTGTGTGAACTTTTGTGATTTTTTGGGGTACGTTTGGACATTTTTATGCATTAACTGAGTTTTCAATGCATTTTATGTGCATAATTCAAATTTGAACTACATGCACATGCTCTAGTGCATATAATTTTGTTGAAAAATCAAATCTGTGTCCTTGGGTGCATGCTTAGGTACCATGCAAGAAATGGGCATGAATTTCAGACACCGGGGCACCGTTGATTGCTGGCAAACCATTGAGATTCTTGGTTTTTAAATTCTAGTAAATCCAAAATTTTGTTAACCATTCATGTGACGCCATGTGTCTTGGTTTTAATGGCTGTAGGAGGTGTCGTGCGGACCACTGCTTGACCTTGACTAAACGGAAGGTGTGCGAGCGTCGTCCGGTGCGCAGGTTGACCGAGAGGCATGCAAGCTGTCCTTGAGTGCGCAGGCTCACCGGGAAGCATGCGAGTTGTACGCTGCGCAGGCTCACTAGGAAGCGAGCCCTTTGATTTCCATGGCCGCCCGCCTTGCTCGCGTCCTCTCCATTAATGGCGCCCAAGCTGCAGTTTAATTTGTTTTTTAAATATAAAACACTCATCGCAAACATTTTAGTTAGAACACCCGTATGCAAACCGACAGCTTCCCCAGGAAGTCAAGAGAAAATGTGCCGAGCAGGATTTCTGCAGCTCTTGATCGCAAACGATTTAGATAGAACACCCGTATGCAAAGTGAGAGCAGCGCAGGATTTGTGCATCCCTTCAATGCAAACAGTTGTTCTAGATGACCCGTGTGCAACCAAGTACAAACAATTTGGTAAGATTTGCATCTGTCATATTGGGTATGTTGCCATTTGTCAAACTAGAAAGATTTACATTTGTTGATCTAGTAACGTTGCCATTTGTCAATCCTTGTAACACTGCGATTTGTCAAAATATGCAGCTAGAAATCATTAGCATTATGTAATTTTTGCAACTAAAATTCAGTAATTAAGCTAGAAATCATTCCCCAATTGTTGCCAACCATGTACTGAAATAGCTAGTTCAACTATATATATACTAGCTAATTTTAAGTACGTTGTACAGTTCGACCACACATCTATAGTCAGATGAACTAAACAAAATAGCCCCTAAATACTACTACATACTACCATGGAGGGGCTTTGTGCTACTTCTGGCAGCCTCCCCTCTGTCGAGCACGCTCAGTAAGAGGCAGAGGAGGAGGAGGAGCCTACCGACGAGCTGGACAAATGCAATACGGTGCCTGCTGCTGCTGTACGTTCAGCGATGCTCGCCAGCTCGAACGCCCACTGCCGCTCCAGACGATCCCTCTCAAAGTGGCCGGACTGCTTGTAGATCTCCTGATTCCTCACCTCTGCGTCAGCATGTGTTGCGGCCACGGCTACGATAAGGCTCTTTGCATGCTTGAAGAGGCACTCCTCCTCTTCCCGCAGGAACTCGATGTAGCGCGCAAGGTCGGACGCACGTGCGGGCCTCCACCTCCGCCCCCTCCTTCGGGAGGCAGTGGCGGAGCGGGTGATGATCCCAGCAATCGACGGTGGGCTGGCAGCCATGGCGGCCGACGATGGGGTGGCAGCCACGACCACCACCTCCCGCCTTCGGGCCGCGGTGGCGGAGCGGGTGATGGCCACAATGGTCAGTAGTGGGGTGGAAGCCACGACGGCCACCTCCCGCCTTCGGGCCACGGCGGCGGAGTAGGAGATGGCCCTGGCTTTCGACGGTGGTGTGGCGGCAACGGTGGCTGGCAACAGCTGCCGATGGGCAGCGGCGGTGGAGCGTGTGGTGGGTGTTCCGCGCACATCCAACAGGGATGCCACATGCACTACACTAAGCCGGGGACTGCGCCGCCGCCGCGGTGTAGCATCCCTGCTGGAGCTGTCCTCTGATGACGGTGGAGTGGCTTAGCGACGACGGCGGACCGGTGCCATTGGCGATTGTGGAAGAAGCAGACGAGATAAGCTATAGGGAGGGAGGGGAAAATGCGACGCAGGACTCGCCGACCGTGAGGGTTTTATAGCAGGCCGGCAAGCATTGGGATTTTGGGGGATTTCACGGAGTCGGGCGGGAAGCTTGCGTGGGAACCTGCGAGGTTGCGTGGGAACGGGCTCACCGACGATTCATTGGCGTCACCGTTTGGCCAAAAGAACGCCCCCGCGCGCTGCGCAAGCTTGCGCTGTAAGTCGTCTGCGGCAGCGGGGTGACAAGACGTGCGAGAGGAGGACGAGAGGACACATACACATACAGTTAATAAAAAACGTTTGTGATTTAATTACCTACTATACCCCATCCTGGTTTATAAGTAGGATTTATTAACTAATAAAATATGAATGCATGTCACCATAGATTATATCGTTGGAGTCTTATTTGAACATAGTTTCCAGCTATACAATTTTTGTAACATGTATTAACACTTTTTTGGTTAAATTTAAGGTTATACACTAGCAAGCGTTTTCCCGGAACACACACGGCTTATTCCATCACAAACAGCTCTGATGGATCAACTGTCTGCCACGTATTGCACACGCAAATCTAATCTGATTCGTGCTTGATGTCTCTGACATCGCTCGCACAGTTCGTCTTATTTGCCACGTATTATTGTGCCATCCTCTGCTCGCGTCCCTCGGCAATCTCTATTCGCCGTTAGGTGCCGCAGCGCGCGGTTCTCGCCGTTAGGCACCGCGGCGCGCTCGGTCGTGTCTGTTGGCGCGCTCTTCTTGCGTCCGTCGGTACGCTCGGCTTGTGGACAACTTTTCCTTGACGCAACCACAGAGCGCTCTGCTCGCGTCCCTCCGCGTGCGCTCTGCCAGCGGTTGGGCGTGCGCACAATCACGTCGGGGCCCCCGTATGCCTGTGGTTGCGCCGCGCGCGTTGCCACGTGATGCAGTTACGTGCGGCACGATGGAGTTACACGCTGCAAATTAGAACTGCCATCAGGGCCTGCTGATATTCCTCGCCGTCCGGCTTCCCATTTAATTCCAGTGGCCATTATAACCTTAGTCTCTTCAACCTTTCGATCGCGCCCCACAACACAACAAGCACACCCACGATGACACATAGAGAGGGGATGTCCGGTGGCGCTCCAATGGAGTTAGGCGAGCATAGAGTGGAGACCCACGCGAGGGAGACGGATCTCTCGGTGGTGTACACCATCGACCCGGCCGTGGTCGTCCCGGCATAGATCAGAAGGTTGCCGTCACCCAGTTGTGCGTGCGCCATCATGTCTTCATCTACCACTACTGCATGGCCACAGGGCCTTGCGACCGTTTCAACAGGTTTGTCAACAACACCGACTACAAGTTAGCCACGGTGGATACCAAAGACGATGTAAAAGCGCTTATTGTTACGGGTTTGGCCTGCAAGAACCTTGTCGAAATCTGTGACCACTACAGGGTCTGGGGCAGCACGAAGTAGGACTCCCTGGTCGAACTCGCCTCAGCCATCATCGACCCCTACTACGGAAAGATGAAGCAGGATGCCGAGGGAAAAAGTCCCGTATCCTGGCACAAGGCCTGGATGCGGCAACTGGATGAACCTCACCTCAGGTTCGCGGCCAAGAGCGTGTACACATGCTACGAGATGCACAGGCAGATCGTTGACATGAGGAAGTGCCTCGTTACCCAAATCGACGAGCCCTGATCGAGCCACAAGAAGAGCAAGCATCACAACAAGTAGATGATGATCAGATGATCATTTATGCTAGTTAATCATGCATGTAATATATAGTTTACTTTATTGGTGTGTGTAGAAATGTCATGTGTGTAGTAGCCACCTATGTAATTATGCATGTAATAGTTTACTTTGGTGTGTGCAAATGCCATGGTTGTAGTAGCTACCTATGTAAGTGGATGTTTAATTTAGTTATGCAAGCATGTCCTTATAAGTGTGTGTGTGTGTGTAGACACACACACACATGTTCTTGTTCTGTATGAAATCCCATCTCACAACACACATGTCTTATTAGCAGCAACCGTCTGTGTTCTTATCGGTCTTCAGACACATTTCCGATTACAGACCTGTTTGCCGCGTATCACACACATCTTGTTATGTTGAGCCATTTTTGTTCTCCTGTGTCAACGCAAACAGTTCATCCGAGTGAACTGCATGCTGTATATCGCACACACCTTTGATCTGGCTGACCGTTTCTTTTGTGTTGCCTAATCACAAACAGTTCATCCAAGTGAATCGTATGCTGTGTATCACAAACACCTCCATCTAGCTGCCCGTTTCTTTTGTTCCTCCTCATCGCAAATAGTTCTTGAACTGAACCGTATGCCCTTCATCACACGTGCAACTAAAACCCGAACCATGTTTGATGCATCCATCATCGCAAACGTTTTACACATTTCTGACAGTTTCCATACAGCACCGTTTGCGATTATGGCATCGCACACAGTTTCTCGAAGGGTCTTTGTTTGTAGTGTCGCGTTAGCAGCATCCTGCAGCAGTTCTAATATCTACGAGGGGGCCAGGGAAATAGTAAAAGATACAAATGCAGCGACATCAGGAGCTCGGGAAGTAGAGCAAGGCCGATTTCGAAGGAAGTTATACCTGAGGGTCGCCGGGATGTCGCCAGGTGGGCAGCGGGAGGCCAAATCTGCCCACACTACGGTAGCGAGGAAGAAGGGGTCGGAGGCCCTCCCTAGCCAGCGGTGCTTGGGAGAGAATGGCAAGGCACGCTGATCGGGATGCGCCGGCAGTGGGTAAGAGCCGTCTCCGAGGACGATCGCGTGAACATTGCACCTTCTCACCTTCCTCGGCGGAGAGGAACCAGCTGGATCTGTGACCAGCGGGGAGTAGAGAGAGAGAGAGAGAGAGAGAGAGAGTGGCCACAACTGTCGTGTTTAGATCTGGAGAGGACAAGATAGTGTGAAGATAGCAACACTAGCAAGCAAGCGCGGATGCTCCTGCCTATATATAGTGGAGTACTACTAGTTTTCTTTTGTCTACCGGAGCCGGCTTGACATCGTCAATGACTATCTTCATGCACGTGCCCCGGAGGCGCAGTTGTCCTCATTTTGATTTGAAGCACTGGATTATAACATGACAAGAAACCATAACCTCACTGCCCAAAGGAGACGACATAAATCCCGACGGACAAACTAGACGAGGATCAAAGCTCAAACTAAAGATAAACTCGTAGAAAAGGGGTCCATCGACAGATGCCCTAATTAACATAGCCGGCTTGACATAGATGGCAGCCGAGTAGTCTTCGTGCATGTGGCCCCCATGACTAGCGCCTTGGAGGAACTCAGTTGTCGTTGTTTAACCCTCGCAGTGATCCGAAGCACATGACACCTAATTTTGCGAGATGAAAAGAAACCTTTTTTTAGATTTCTCACCAGAACTACAGCCCTGTACAACACAGCCTGCACGATATGTAGACGATAGCCAATCCAAGCGTGTCTGCTGGAGTCTGGTCACAAGCATGGATGAACTGATCTTCCGTGTCATGCAGGGATCGTCCAGGCACTAACGTCGAGGCCTCCACCAACGTCTGTACAACACTTCTCTAATACTATCACTCGTCTCTCTCTTCTATTAACTCACCCGACTTGCGGGGCTGGGGAGTGTGCCTATGGTAGGTTCTCAATTGCAGTCCCACATGTGTGTGCAAACGCAATATGACGCGCGTTCCATTTGGAGAGTGGTGTGCCAGATCGACCGACCGTCTGGGGTGCGACGCGAACGCGACGGGGTGCTGTATACTGTACTCCGTAAATGTGTACCATCGTTTTCTTGAGGCTTTGCTCTATGGCACAATCCATGGATACAAAATTAGTATATTGTACTATTTAAAAGTCGAGGGCGGGGCTTTTCCCACGTGGTAGGCGGGGCAGTTCCGCCTAGTCGGTTTGACAGAGACGTGAGAAGATGAGGGAGTAGGCGTGAGTCTACCATTATCATTTTAACTGCGATGCTTCGACCGGCGTGAGTCTCCTGATTCCTGACCACCACCATATAGGTGCCTCTCCCAATGCTCCACCATGTAGAGGCTGGCTCTTGCTTGAGAGCCCACTCCTCCAATTTTTCCTTGCCTCTTTCCCCCACATATGCAAAAATGCCATGCAAAGAGGGCTTATAGTCCACTATTGTACTTGATCCTACAGGTCCTAAGCCTGCCACATAGGCATAAAGTCTGATGTGGCAAGTTAATTAAGAAGAGAGAGACTAGTTTGGTGACCCCAGGAAGAAGCGGTGCTAAGCGCGTGTACCTAGATGAAGCAAACTTAGCAACAAAAAACTAAGCACCTATGCATTGGGGACTTGAGTTGCTAAGCCATTTAATGCCCATAGCACCTCATCTAAGCACCATTTCATTGGAAGAGGTCACTCCTTGGCAAATGCAATAAATACTATGAAGAAAGTGATAGAGAGAAGTAAACAAAAAATACTCTTATAGCCAACCTTATAGCTAACCTTGTTGTATGAGTGACTAAGTGATGACTATGTATGGCATGCCAACATCAGATAGCCTAACGCACCATGTTAAATCTCCAAGGGCGCGACCGCGCGAGCGAGGCGACGGTCATGGTAGGCGCGACCATGATACGGGCTGCTGGCAGCCCTTGAATCTGAGATCGAACGGTCGCATGCTAAGTTGCTAAAATTTTGCAGAATAACCCTCCAGGATAGGATATTCACCCATAGGTCTAGAATCACGCCATGCAACCATTCGATCTCAGATCCAAGGGCTCTCAGAAGCCCGTATCATGGGAGAATGGAAAGCTTCGTATCACCTGTAATTTTCCCGATGCGTGACATGACATCGAAAACCATTTAATTGGGCCCCCATAGTACTGTGCATGAATCCATTTATCCACCAGGCAAGCCACTACCCTGCCGTTCGCATGCACCCCCCACTCGGCATTTTTACAATAGATAAACCGCTCCTAGTCGTCCCGTCCTTTCACATTACGGCAGTTCCACTAATCCTAACCCTCCTCCCAAATCCATGGCGTCCCAAATCTCCATGATAGGTGGTGAGTACAAGGTTAGAACCATCACCGGCGATGAGTTTGATGTCATCTACACCCGTTCTTCCACAACGGTGAAAGAATGACTTGCTCGCTTCAAACGCATGTTCGAAAACTCAAATGATGAGTGGGTCGATGGGCTAGATGCTGAGTGCACCACAATCCAGGGAAGCGAGAAGAATCTAAAGGAGGCAGAGAAGAAGAAGCCCGTCGTGGTCCAGGGTTGCGTGCATGACTTATGCTTGGTATACCACATATGCCATGCCGACGTTGAGTGCGAGGAATTTAATAAGTTCCTCAAGGTCGGCCGAGTCATATTCATTACTATAGACTTTAGGAACGACAAGGAAATCCTGGGATGGATAGGCCTCGTTGTAGGCAACCCCTTTGACCTCCAGAAGGAAGGGTTGGTTCCCTCCCGTGATCAGCCTTCAATGCTGACCCTGGTAGGAGCCATGGTTCATCCTTCGTACGGTAAACTGAAGAAACCTCCACACACGTTTCATCGTGCATGGCAGTGGAATGTACTAGATATAGACCACATCCACTACGCTGCAATGGATGGCTACCTTTGTTTCAATATCTACAAGGGTTGGATGAAGAGCAAGAGCCAAGTGTGCGGTTCAAGCAAAGAAATATCGCCCAAGAGGAAGAGGGACAAGGACGAAGCCGAGGACGTGGACGATGACTCCGAGTAAGGTGGCAGTGTCGTTGCTCATGGTGGTTCTAGTGCAGTGTCTACCGGATTAGTTGCTTAGTTTAATTTCTAGTGTGCTTAGTTTTATTTGAGGGGTGTGTTGTGCTGAGCCCCCAGCAGAACTATGTTATGTTTCTTCTTGTTACTTTAACTCTTCAGTACGTACATACTAGTATTTCTTACAGTTCACCTTTTAGTTGGTATAGTACTACGACTACCACTCGTTTCTTCACATTATATACGTACAATATATATGGCCAACATCATATAGCCAGCAATTTAGTTGTCAAAGAATTTCTGGGGGCTTAGTTTTGTCAAAGAATTTCAGGGTGCTTAGTTTTAGTTGACGGGTGTGTTGTGCTGGACACCATTATTGTGACTCAAATCTCTTTTGCCATGTTATAATGACATAAATACAGATGGACCAACATGCCTGCTCTCCCTCTACCTCACTACAGCAAAATAAAGTGTGGGGCCTACTTGATCCCAACAACGTTCTTATTTTCCTATAAAATTGTTCGCTTGGTTACTCCTGAAAAGCGGGGCCACACTTATCATTGCGAGAATCGGCTTATTTTTGTCATGTAACATGGTCAACGGGTTTGACGTGAAAATCACAATGTCTAATGGTATTTTTGAGCAAACACCTAACTTAATGATGGCATTTTTGAGAAGGCATCTCACAGATCGACGACATTTTTTAGTAGTTGTAATTTCTAATGGCAAAATTAAGTAGTGATACACAAACTAGTGGCATAAATAATAAGAACCCAAGAATTAAATAGGTATGCTGATTTCTTTAATATAATTTAGCACCCCATTTAAGCACGTACTAGATTTTTTAATAGTACTATATGCATAATTTTGCGACGAGCGCTCTCTATATGTACCACATTTTTTCTTTAATTTCATCTTGTTAGTTTTGCTCCATGGCGCAATCCATCGATCCTACTACTGTACAAAAGTATACATTTTTTAAAAGGCTAGAGGGCGGGGCAGTCTAGCTAGGTCAGTTTCAAGAGAGGCAAGGGCATTTGTGATTTGACAACTCATTACTGCTGGAAGGCGGGGCCTTGTGATTTGACTGCTTGTATAAATGTGCCAACGACCTGAGGAGGAGCAAAGAACCGTGTGATATACTCAAGTTTTCCACTGGAGTACGACGGAGGAGCACGAAACACGGCAGCCCAGTGCCATATCTATACTCTCTACTCTTGTCATATATTACTAGCAAGAGGCATTGTTCTATTGGCGATAAATAATGATCTAATTTGCTAGTCATCTCATTTTTAGCATTGTTCTATTCATGCCACGCAGAGAATGTGACATGTGCGGCGAAACACCCGAATCAAAAGAAGAAACACAGGAGCAACATAAGAAGGAAGATTATCACCCCAAAAAAGGAAGACGCACAAACAAGTCTGGGGCGCTGCTCTCACTACATGAAGGTTTGCTGGCCGCGGAGTCGTAACTACTTCTTCATTGCCTCCACGACCTCCTTCTCCTTGCGCGTCTCCTCCACGATCTTCTTCATTGTGTCCATGATGCGGTATTTCTCGACGCGAGCCTTCATCATCTGTTCCACGACCGCATTATGTACCTTGACAGTAGCCGGGTGCTCGATGCGGAGCTTCGCCAGCTCCTCCTTCTTTTCCATGACGAGGGACTGTAGCATCTTCATCGAGGAACTACTATTCTCATGCAGCTTCTTCTAGCCGGCGTTTGATACGTCTCCAACGTATCTATAATTTTTGATTGTTCCATGCTATTATATATTTTGTTTTGGATGTTAATGGGCTTTATTTTACACTTTTATATTATTTTTGGGACTAACCTACTAACCCAAGGCCCAGTGTAAATTGCTATTTTTTTCCTATTTTCGTGTTTCGCAGAAAAGGAATATCAAATGGAGTCCAAAGAAAATGAAACCTTCGGGAGCGTGATTTTTGGAACAAACGTGATCCAGAGGACTTGGAGTGGACTTCAAGCAACCAATGAGGCGGCCACGAGGCAGGGGGCGCGCCTACCCCCTGGGAGTGCCCTCCCCCTCATGGCACAACCGACCTACTTCTTCCTCCTATATATATATATATATATATTCATATACCCTGAAAACATCCAGGAGCACCACGAAACCCTATTTCCACCGCCGCAACCTTCTGTACCCAAGAGATCCCATCTTGGGGCCTTTTCCGGAGCTCCACCGGAGGGGGCATCGATCACGGAGGGCCTCTACATCAACTCCATGGTCCCTCCGATGATGTGTTAGTAGTTTACTTTAGACCTTCAGGTCCATAGTTATTAGCTAGATGGCTTCTTCTCTCTCTTTGGATCTCAATACAATGTTCTCGTCGATCTTCTTGGAGATCTATAGCTATATTGTTGAATTTTCTTATGATCCCACATGTAATTATTATGAGAGAGGAAAATATGGTTGCAGAAATTTTCATGTTACTAAAATACCTATCTTCATGATTAGATTGCTATCGTCTCTTTCTTCTTTCTTGCATATGCTAGTTTTGCTTTCCTTGATAATTTGTTTGCCTATAATTTTCCTGTGCATAGGAAGCATGTTAGACTTAGATGTGTTTGTCATGTGTTTTATGATTCTCTCTTTGTGCTTCAATTCTTGTCTTTCATGTGAGCATCATTGAAATCTTATGCCTAGCTAGGGGCGTTAAACCATAGCGCTTGTTGGGATGCAACCCAATTTTATTTTTCTTACTTGCTTTTTGATTCTGTTTAGTAATAAATAATTCATCTAGCCTCTATTTAGATGTGGTTTTATGATTTTAAGTAGTGTTTGTGCCAAGTAGAACCTTTGGGAAGACTTGGGGAAAGTCTTTGCGATCTTGCTGTAAAAAACAGAAACTTTAGCGCTCACGAGATTTGCTGCCATTTTTTATTGAAGAGTGATATTTAGTTAATTCTTTTTGAATATGATTAATAGATAAATTCCTCACTTCCATCAATTTATTTTAGAATTTTTGGGGTTCCAGAAGTTTTCGTTAGTTACAGATTACTACAGACTGTTCTGTTTTTCACAGATTCTATTTTTCGTGTGCTGTTTGCTTATTTTGATGAATCTATGAGTAGCATCTGAGGGTATGAACCATAGAGAAGTTGGAATACAGTAGGTTTAACACCAATAAAAATAAAGAATTAGTTCATTGCAGTACCTTAAGTGGTGGTTTGTTTTCTTATACTAACGGAGCTCATGAGATTTTCTGTTTAAGTTTTGTGTTGTGAAGTTTTCAAGTTTTGGGTAAAGATTTGATGGATTATGGAACAAGGAGTGGAAAGAGCCTAAGCTTGGGGATGCCCAAGGCACCCCAAGGTAAAATCCAAGGACAACCAAAAGCCTAAGCTTGGGGATGCCCCGGAAGGCATCACCTCTTTCGTCTTCGTCCATCGGTAACTTTACTTGGAGCTATATTTTTATTCACCACATGATATGTGTTTTGCTTGGAGTGTCTTGTATGATTTGAGTCTTTTCTTTTTAGTTTACCACAATCATCCTTTATGTACACACCTTTTGGTAGAGACACACATGAATCAGAATTTATTAGAATACTCGATGTGCTTCACTTATATCTTTTGAGCTAGATAATTTTGCTCTAGTGCTTCACTTATATCTTTTAGAGCATGGTGGCGGTTTTATTTTATAGAAATAATTGACCTCTCGTGCTTCACATATATTATTTTGAGAGTCCTTGGGAACAACATGGTAATTTGCTTTGGTTATGAATTTAGTCCTAATATGATAGGCATCCAAGATCGGTATAATAAAAACTTTCATAAAAAGTGCATTTAGTACTAGGAGAAGTTTGATACTTGATAATTGTTTTGAGATATAAAGGTGGTGATATTAGAGTGTGACCGCTGAGTAGTTGTGAATTTGAGAAATACTTGTGTTGAAGTTTGCAAGTCCCGTAGCATGCACGTATGGTAACCGTTGTGTGACAAATTTGAAACATGAGGTGTTATTTGAATGTCTTCCTTATGAGTGGCGGTCGGGGATGAGCGATGGTCTTTTCCTACCAATCTATCCCCCTAGGAGCATGCGCGTAATGCTTGGTTTTTGATGACTTATAGATTTTTGCAATAAGTTTGTGAGTTCTTTATAACTAATGTTGAGTCCATGGATTATACACACTCTCACCCTTCCATCATTGCTAGCCTCTTCGGTACCGTGCATTGCCCTTTCTCACCTTGAGAGTTGGTGGTAACTTCACCGGTGCATCCAAACCCCGTGATATGATACGCTCTGTCACACATAAGCCTCCTTATATCTTCCTCAAAACAGCCACCATACCTACCTATTATGGCATTTCCATAGCCATTCCGAGATATATTGCCATGCAACTTTCCACCGTTCCGTTCATCATGACACGCATCATCATTTTCATATTGCCTTGCATGATCATGTAGTTGACATCGTATTTGTGGCAAAGTCACTGTTCATAATTTTTCATACATGTCACTCTTGATTCGTTGCCCATCCCGGTACACCGTCGGAGGCATTCATACAGGGTCATACTTTGTTCTAGTATCGAGTTGTAAACATTGAGTTGTAAATAAATAGAAGTGTGATGATCATCATTAATAGAGCATTGTCCCGAAAAAAGAGAAAGGCCAAATAAAAAAGGAAGGCCCAATAAAATAAAATAATAATAATACGGGGCAATGCTACTATCTTTTTTTCCACACTTGTGCTTCAAAGTAGCACCATGGTCCTTATTATAGAGAGTCTCTTGTTTTGTAACTTTCATATACTAGTGGGAATTTTTTATTATAGAACTTGGCTTGTATATTGCAACAACGGGCTTCCTCAAATGCCCTAGGTCTTCGTGAGCAAGCAAGTTGGATGCACAAACCACCACTTAAGGTACTGCAATGAACTCATTCTTTATTTTTATTGGTGTTAAACCTACTGTATTCCAACTTCTCTATGGTTCATACCCTCAGATACTACTCATAGATTCACCAAAATAAGCAAACAACACACGAAAAACAGAATCTGTGAAAAACAGAATAGTCTGTAGTAATCTGTAACTAACGAAAACTTCTGGAACCCAAAAAATTCTAAAATAAATTGATGGAAGTGAGGAATTTATCTATTAATAATCTTCAAAAAGAATTAACTAAATATCACTCTTAAATAAAAAATGGCAGCAAATCTCGTGAGCGCTAAAGTTTCTGTTTTTTACAGCAAGATCGCAAAGACTTTCCTCAAGTCTTCCCAAAGGTTCTACTTGGCATAAACACTACTTAAAAGCATAAAACCACATCTAAACAGAGGCTAGATGAATTATTTATTACTAAACAGAATCAAAAATCAAGTAACAAAAATAAAATTGGGTTGCGTCCCAACAAGCGCTATCGTTTAACGCCCCTAGCTAGGCATAAGATTTCAACGATGCTCACATGAAAGACAAGAATTGAAGCACAAAGAGAGCATCATAAAACACGCGACAAAAACATCTAAGTCTAACATGCTTCCTATGCATAGGCATCTTATAGGCAAACAAATTATCAAGGAAAGCAAAAACTAGCATATGCAAGAAAGAAGAAAGAGACGATAGCAATCTAATCATGAAGAGAGGTATTTTAGTAACATGAAAATTTCTACAACCATATTTTCCTCTCTCATAATGATTACATATGGGATCATAATAATTACTTGAGCATGCGTTGGTTTTTCCCTTGAAGAGGAAAGGGTGATGCAGCAAAGTAGCGTAAGTATTTCCCTCAGTTTTTGAGAACCAAGGTGTCAATCCCGTAGGAGGCCACACACAAGTCCCTCGTACCTACACAAACAAATAAGAACCTTGCAACCAACGGGATAAAGGGGTTGTCAATCACTTCACGGCCACTTGCAAAAGTGAGATCTGATAGAGATGATAAGATAATAATTTTGGTATTTTTATGATAAAGATTAAAAGTAAAGATTGCAAAATAAATGGTGCCAAAAATAACTTGTTGATGGGAGATTAATATCATGGAGAATAGACTTGGGGGCCATAGGTTTCACTACTGGCTTCTCTCAAGACAGCATAAGTATTACAGTGGGTGAACAAATTATTCACAAGCAATTGATAGAAAAGCGAATAATTATGAGAATATCTAGGCATGATCATGTATATAGGCATCACGTCCGTGACAAGTAGACCGACTCCTGCCTGCATCTACTACTATTACTCCACACATCGACCGCTATCCAGCATGCATCTAGAGTATTAAGTTCATAAGAACAGAGTAACACATTAGGTAAGATGACATGATGTAGAGGGATAAACTCAAGCAATATGATATAAACCCCATATTTTTATCCTCGATGGCAACAATACAATACGTGTCATTTCCCTTTCTGTCACTGGGATCGAGCAGCACAAGATTGAACCCAAAGCTAAGCACTTCTCCCATTGTAAGAAAGATCAATCTAGTAGGCCAAACCAAACTGATAATTCAAAGAGACTTGCAAAGATAACCAATCATACATAAAAGAATTCAAAGAAGATTCAAATATTGTTCATAGATAAACTTGATCATAAACCCACAATTCATCGGATCTCGACAAACACACCGCAAAAAGAGTTACATCGAATAGATCTCCAAGAAGATTGAGGAGAACTTTGTATTGAGATCCAAAGAGAGAGAAGAAGCCATCTAGCTAATAACTATGGACCCGAAGGTCTGAGGTAAACTAATCACACATCATCGGAGAGGCTACGATGTTGATGTAGAAGCCCTCCGTGATCGATGCCCCCTCCGGTGGAGCGTCGGAAAAGGCCCCAAGATGGTATCTCACGGGTACAGAAGGTTGCGACAATGGAAATAGGGTTTCGTGGTGCTCCTGGATGTTTTCAGGGTATATGAACATATATAGGAGGAAGAAGTTGGTCGGTGGAGCCATGAGGGGCCCACGAGGGGGAGGGCGCACCCAGGGGGCAGGCGCGCCCCCTGCCTCGTGGCCACGTGTAACACCCCGGATATGACTTTCCCAATATGTATTCCAACTCTTGTTGTTTCCGGCCTTAAGTTATTTTATTTTCTCGGGTTCGGGTTTTTGTCTCCGTGTGTTGTTCTCGTTGTCATGCATCTCATTTCATGTCATCATGTGCATTGCATTTGCATACGTGTTCATCTCATGCATTCAAGCATTTTCCCCGTTGTCTGTTTTGTATTCCGGCGCTTCGTTCTCCTCCGGTGGTCAATTCTACCTTTCTTTCGTGTTTGGGGACTAAACATTTCCGGATTAGACCGAGACTTGCCAAGCGGCCTTGGTTTACTACCGGTAGACCGCCTGTCAAGTTTCGTACCATTTGGACTTCGTTTGATACTCCAACGGTTAACCGAGGGACCGAAAAGGCCTCGTGTGTGTTGCAGCCCAACACCCCTCCATGTTGGCCCAAAACCCACCTAAACCCTCTCCATCATCTAGAGCGTTCGATCACGATCGCGTGGCCAAAAACCGCACCTCATTTAGACTCTCCTAGCTCCTCCTATGCCTATTTAAAGACCACTCCCCAAAATTTTCGGGCAAACCCTAGATCTCTCTCTCTCCTCGCGCGCCGGACAATTCCTCCCGCGCCGACGGACATGTCCGGCTAGCCCCGCCGCCGCCACGTGTCCCTGTGGCTCACAGATTACTATTACACCAGATGCAGGGCCTGATGATTCCGCTCCAGGTGACGCGCTCGAGCTCAAGTGGGAGTTCGACGAGGACTCTCAACGATACTACGTGTCTTTCCCTGATGACCAGTAGTGCTGCCCAGTTGGGGTGATCGGGACCGTGTCGCATGTTGGGTTATCTTTTATTTTGGTGCCGTAGTCGGGCCATGAGTGTTTGGATGATGTAATGTTATTTATGTACTTGATTGACGTGGCGAGTGTAAGCCAACTATGTTATCTCCCCTTTTATTATCTATATTACATGGGATGTTGTGAAGATTGCCTAACTTGCGACATATGCCTTCAATGCGATTATGTCTCTAAGTCGTGCCTCGACATGTGGGAGCTATAGTCGCATCGAGGGTGTTACAAGTTGGTAATCAGAGCCTTCCCCGACCTTAGGATCCCCATTGCTTGATCATTTTTAGCGGCCGAGTTGTGTCTAGAAAAATGTTTTGAGTCATTTAGGAATTATATATCGGAGAGTTTAGGAATTCTTTTTACTTCCCAGTCTCCTCATCGCTCTGGTAAGGCATCCTGACGTAGAGTTTTGACTCTTCTCTTCTCAAATTTCACTAAAAAAAATTTTAGGATCACGCGGGTATCTTGGAATCGTTTCGATGGTTTTATGACGAGAACATTGTCTTGGTGCCTCCTGTCAGGGGTTTTGTGGAAGTGTCCCGGAGAGTTGAGCTCTGAGGTGTTGTCGTCATAATTTTATCGTTGCAGTTCTGGAATACCTGAGTTTAGTACGCCGACATCGAAAATCTCTTTTATGCAGTTCATTGGTGAGATAACCTCGACGCCACCCAGTATTGGGGCGGGAGTTCGGGAGTATCGCCATAACTTTTATAACGGATGCTTTTCGAAGGTTGAGGTAGATGGTTTCCGAAGTTTTTTCTCGGTTATGTGTTGAAGGATGGATACAGCTGGATGTAGGATTTGCTAGATTTGGGTGAGATATTATGCTTCCCCTGTATCCCCAACACCTGATTGCATAACCGGAAATGTTCGGGAGTTTCATAGGTGGGATTCTCGTAGCTCTAGTCCTTCTTCCACGGATATTTGGTTTGAGATTGGGATTTCTTACCGAGTATTCGTTCATGATCCGTACCTTGTTGATTTATTTCTCTACCTGAATTCTAAGTGGCTTCTCAATTTATGGATATGTGACCATTTCAAGAGGAATGCATTCGTTCATTTTGTTCAGATGTGAAGACTTTATGCTGCAATTTTCATTCCATTGGATTCAGCTCCATTTTATCGGTCTATGTGCTAACGGTGGTCAACCTCTTTAGGATGGCTCCCGCTAAGAGCACCAATCAAAATCAGAATCAAGATCCGCCACCACCTCCACCTCATCCGGAGGCATGGCAAGCTGTGATGGCCGCAACCAATGCAAACACACAGTTGATCATGCAAATTCTTCAAGAGCGCAATCAAGGCAACCAAGGTAACCAAGGCAACAATCAGAATCACTTTGCTACACTCAACCAGTTCCTTGCTAATGGGCCAAAGACTTTCAGCAATTGTGTTGAGGCAACCGATGCTGACGATTGGCTCGTGGACTTGTGCAAGCATTTCGACTGCAGTAACGTCAGGCCTGAGGACTTTGTCAAGTTCGCTTCCTTCCAACTCAAAGATCAAGCTGCAGAATGGTTCCAGCAGTACAAGGATTCCAGAGTTGGACGTGCGATTACCTGGGATGAATTCCGTCAAGATTTCAGAGCTCACCATATCCCTCAGAGTGTGGTTGAAAGCAAGCGTGAGGAATTCCGCAACCTGAAGCAAGGCTCTTTGTCTGTCTATGACTACAACAAGTTGTTTCAGAAGCTCGCCCGCTTTGCCAAGCAGGACGTCCCTGATGAGAAGAGCATGATATACTAGTTCAGGGGTGGTCTCAGAGAAGAAATTCAGTTAGCTCTTGTCCTCTTTGAGCCCTTGAGGTACGATGAATTCTACAACATGGCACTGAAGCAAGAGGCCGCTCAACTGAGGTGTGATGCTTCCAAGAAGCGAGTCAGAGATGTTACTCCTTCTTCCTCTACTCAAGTGGCCAAGCAGCAGAAGTATTGGCTTCCTCCTCCTCCGTTCCGTCAGCCGTATCAGCAGAAGAGCAAAGGTGGTAGTGGATCTTCCCACCCACCCAACCCTGGCTTTCAGAACAAGACTTCGTCTCAAGCTCCAAGATCAAGTGCTCCGTATCACCATCCACTTTCAGAGGTCACATGCAACAAGTGCCAACAGAAGGGTCACTATGCCAACAAGTGTCTCAATCAGAGGCGTCTCCCTCCTCCTCCTCCTATGAGATCGCCAAGTATAGCTGTGGTCAAGCATAACCCCAAGCACTCCAAGGTCAACTTGATGAATGCAGCTCAGGCAGAGGACTCGTCAGATGTCATCATGGGTAACCTTCCTGTTAATGATATTCCTGCAAAAGTACTTTTTGACTCTGGTGCATCGCATTCCTTCATGTCATTTCCATTTTCATTGGAGAACAATTTTAGTACTAAGGATTTACCTAGAGCTATGCAAGTCATCTCTCCGGCTAAGCGTCTGAGTTCTAGTATGATGGTTCCGGATATTTCTATCTTGATGGGTGATTTCAAGTTTCTGGATTCTCCGATGGTTCTTGGTAACTCGGATATTGATCTTATTCTCGGGATGGATTGGCTTTCTAAGCACAAGGCTCAGCTTGATTGTGCAGCCAGACAGATTCAGTTGACTCATTCGTCTGAGGATGTAATTGTCTTTGCCGCTCGGGATAATACCATCCGTCTTTTTTCTCTCAATGAGAAGGGTGAACTAGATGCTATCTCGCAGATTCCAGTCGTTTGCGAATATCAAGACGTCTTTCCAGAAGAGCTTCCAGGAATGCCTCCGCACCGGTCAGTTGAATTCGTCATTGATCTTGAGCCCAGTACGGAACCAGTGTGCAAGCGTCCTTACAAGCTCGGACCTGAAGAGTTGAAGGAGCTGAAGAAGCAACTCGATATTCAAGAGAGAATGGGTCTCATCCGGCCTAGTTCTTCTCCGTGGGGTTGTGGTGTTCTTTTTGTGAAGAAGGATGGAACGGACCGACTTTGTGTTGACTACCGTCCATTGAACAAGAAGACCATCAAGAACAAATACCCACTTCCCAACATCAACGAGCTGTTTGAACAACTCAAAGGTGCCCAAGTATTCTCCAAGCTTGATCTCCGTATGGGTTATCATCAGATTCGAATCCGTGAACAAGATATTCCCAAGACGGCTTTCAGGATAAGCTATGGTTCATATGACTACACTGTCATGTCTTTCGGCCTTGTCAACGCTCCTCCGACTTTCTCTCGCATGATGAATTTCATCTTCAACGCCTACACCAATGACTTCGTTTTGGTCTATCTCAACGACATTCTGGTTTTCTCGAAGAACAAGGAAGATCATGCCAAGCACTTGCGTTTGGTACTAGATAAGTTGAGGGAACACAAGTTCTACGCCAAGTTCTCCAAGTGCGAATTTTGGCTCAATGAGGTTCTTTATCTTGGTCATATCATCTCTGCCAAGGGCATTGCGGTGAATCCTGAGAAGGTGTCTGCAATTGTGAATTGGGCACCTCCTCAGAACGTGAAGCAACTTCGTAGCTTCCTCGGTCTCGCAAGCTATTGTCGAAGATTCGTTGAAAACTTTTCTAAGATCGCGAAGCCTCTCTGAAATCTTCTCTAGAAGCACGTCAAGTACGTTTGGTCTCCGGAGTGTGACATTGCTTTCAACACTTTGAAAGAGAAATTGATCACTGCTCCAGTTCTGACTCCGCCTGATGAATCCAAGCCATACGAGGTCTTCTGTGGTGCCTCTCTCCAAGGTCTTGGCACAGTATTGATGCAAGAGAAGAAAGTTGTTGCTTATACCTCTCACCAGTTGAAGCCCAATGAGAAGAACTACCCCACTCATGATCTCGAGTTGGCGGTAGTTGTGCATGCTCTTTTGACTTGGAGACATCTCTTATTGGGAGGAAAAGTGGACATCTTCACTGACCACAAGAGTCTCAAGTACATCTTCACTCAGCCTAATCTCAACCTCAGGCAAACTCGATGGGTCGAAATTATTCAAGAGTATAATCCGAGTATCGAGTATACTCCAGGCAAGGCCAATGTGATTGCTGACGCATTGAGCAGAAAGGCTTACTGCAACAGCCTGATTCTCAAGACTTATCAACCCGAGCTTTGTGAAGCTTTCCGCAAACTTAATCTGCAAGTTGTTCCTCAAGGTTTCCTCGCCAACCTTCAAGTCTCTCCTAACTTGGAAGACCAGATTCGCCAAGCCCAGCTTCTTGACGCTATGGTGAAAAAGGCAAAGATTGGGATTGCCAAGAGTCAACCCAAGTACAAGTGCTACCGCCTTGATGACAAGGACACTCTCTTCTTCGAGGATCGTATTGTTGTTCCCAAAGGTGACCTCCGTAAAGTGATCATGAACGAGGCTCACAATTCTCTCCTCTCCATCCACCCTGGGAGTACGAAGATGTATCAGGACCTCAAGAAGGCTTATTGGTGGACTCGAATGAAGCGCGAGATTGCTCAATTCGTGAATGAATGTGATGTCTGCAGAAGGGTGAAGGCAGAACACCAAAGGCCAGCTGGTCTCCCCCAACCTCTTGCCATTCCAGAATGGAAGTTTGACCACATTGAAATGGACTTTGTGACTGGGTTTCCTAAGTCCAAGCGTGGCAATGATGCTATATTCATTGTCACCGACAAACTCACTAAAGTGGCTCACTTTCTGCCTATCAAAGAGTCAATCACTGCAGCTCAATTGGCGGAACTCTATACCTCTTGAATTGTCTCTCTACACGGTATTCCACAAGTGATCTCTTCAGACCGTGGCAGCATCTTTACCTCCAAGTTTTGGGATTCTTTTCAGAAGACCATGGGCACCAACATCCACTTCAGCACAGCTTTCCATCCTCAAACTAGTGGTCATGTCGAGCGTGTCAACCAGATTCTTGAAGATATGCTCAGGGCTTGTGTGATCTCCTTCGGCATGAAGTGGGAGGATTGTCTTCCATATGCTGAATTCTCCTACAACAACAGTTTTCAAGAAAGTTCGGGCAAGGCCCCATTTGAAATCCTGTATGGCAGGAAGTGCCGTACCCCTCTCAACTGGTCCGAAACCGGTGAAAGTTAGCTTCTTGGAAATGACTTAATCACAGAGGCAGAGGAAATGTGCAAAGTCATTCGAGATAACCTCAAAGCAGCCCAATCCCGCCAGAAGAACTACTATGATAGTAAGCACTGTGATTTGGCTTTCGAGATCGGAGATCATGTTTACCTCCGCGTCTCTCCTATGAAAGGTACTCGTCACTTCGGTATCAAAGGGAAGCTTGCCCCCAGATACGTGGGGCCTTTCACGATTGTCAGCAAGAGAGGCGATCTCGCCTATCAAATCGAGCTTCCTTCAAACTTTGCAAATGTTCATGACATGTTCCATGTCTCTCAGCTCCGAAAGTGCTTCAAGACTCCTGACCGCACCGTCAACTTCGAGGACATTGAGCTCCAAGAAGATCTCTCTTATCGTGAGCACCCAGTTGCTATTCTTGAAGAGACTGAAAGCAAGACTCGCAACAAGTCAATCAAATTTCTCAAAGTCAAGTGGTCACACCATTCCGGCAATGAAGCTACCTGGGAACGCGAGGATCACCTCCGTTCTGAGTACCCGGCGTTCTTTCAGTCCTAGATCTCGGGACGAGATCCTTTTGTAGTGGTGGAGTGTTGTAACACCCCGGATATGACTTTCCCAATATGTATTCCAACTCTTGTCGTTTCTGGCCTTAAGTTATTTTATTTTCTCGGGTTCGGGTTTTTGTCTCCGTGTGTTGTTCTCGTTGTCATGCATCTCATTTCATGTGATCATGTGCATTGCATTTGCATACGTGTTCATCTCATGCATTCGAGCATTTTCCCCGTTGTCCGTTTTGCATTCCGGCGCTTCGTTCTCCTCCAGTGGTCAATTCTACCTTTCTTTCGTGTGTGGGGATTAAAAATTTCCGGATTAGACCGAGACTTGCCAAGCGGCCTGGGTTTACTACCGGTAGACCGCCTGTCAAGTTTCGTACCATTTGGACTTCGTTTGATACTCCAACGGTTAACCGAGGGACCAAAAAGGCCTCGTGTGTGTTGCAGCCCAACACCCCTCCATTTTGGCCCAAAACCCACATAAACCCTCCCCATCATCTAGAGCGTTCGATCACGATCGCGTGGCCGAAAACCGCACCTCATTTCGACTCTCCTAGCTACTCCTATGGCTATTTAAAGACCACTCCCCGAAATTTTCGGGCAAACCCTAGATCTCTCTCTCTCCTCGCGCGCCGGACAATTCCTCCCGCGCCGACAGACATGTACGGCTAGCCCCGCTGTCGCCACGTGTCGCCCCCCGGTTGGCCGCGCAGCCGCCCCACTTCCCCGTCCGCCGCCGGCCCGGGAGGCCTAGGAGGGCCCCCCGAGGCCCATACGCCGCGCCCCGCCGCCCGGCTGTCGACCGCCGCCACCGACGCGTCTTCCCCGTGCCCGGCTGCCACTCCGCCGCCCGGTGCCGTCTCCGGCGAGCTCCGGCGCCTGGCGACCTCGGCCACCGCCGCCCCAAGGCCGTGACGCCGCACCTCCCTCCGGCGGACGCCGCGCCGCCGCACTTCCCCGCGGCCGGACCCGCCTCCTCTGGCCACCGCCTCACCTCCTCGCACCGGCAAGCTCCGACAACTCCGGCGAACCCTGACGTTTCCGGCGATCTCCTCGATCCGCGCGCCGGATCCAGATCTGAGAATCGGGGTTGACTTTTTCATCCCAAACCCTAATAATTGGCGTTTTTCATCATGCTATAACTCCTCATCCATAGCTCCGTTTTGGACATATAGCATATCGAAATGTTCGTCTCATGGAGTACATCATTTCATTCCATTGCATAATTTTCATTTGAGTTCATCTTGATGCCCGAAATGCTTCTAGAAGAGTGCTACTTGAGATAATTGTCAGATTTGCTGCTCCATTTAGATATTTGTCATTTTTGCCATGATTATTGTGTGCATGATATGCCCATGAGCTCTACATATGTTTTGTTAAGGGTTTTTCCATCTTTCTAGAGGTGCAACCCATGTATTTTTGTGATGTGTGTGGTGCCTAGCACAAGCTTGCAAAGTGAGGCACTTGGTAATGCTGATTTCAGGGACTTAGCAATTCCACTAAGTCCTTGATCTGTTTATCTCATATGGCCATATGTTCATGTTGTTTTCTAGTAATCCGTGCCTCTTTTGAGGATGATCAATAAGGATGTTTTTTGTTAACCTTGTAGTGCTCTATCCATCCATGTCTTTGTATGCAATTATGGAGCACCCTAGCTTGAGTCAATCGAGCTCTACTTTTGTCATTTCGTGAATCTGGGCAGATTGTCTACTTGTTAGCGATTTTGCCGATGATGTTGTAGTTGATCCGTGCATGCTATGTTATTGTTCTTGCCATGTCTAGCTTGCATTTTGTGTATTCTTGATGGATGTATGCTTAGTTTGTCATGAATTTCTTTGTAGTTAGTGCATCGAGCTCATAAACATGCCTACTTGATATCTGTTTCAGCATGCTCCAGTTTTCACTAAGTCTGTGATCTGATTATGTTTTTGCCATGTTCACATGCTTGCAATTGTATTTTCTGATCCCTTTTGGCTCAAGGTTACTAAGGGACTTTTGTTAAGATCTTTTAGTAGCTCCATGCCATGCTTTACTTTGCCATGTTCAGGTCCTGTAGCATGTAGTTTTGTTGCTCCGAAGAGTGCTATCTGATCTGAAATTCCAGACAAGTGTTAATTTCACTAAGTCTGAAATCTGTTTGTCAAATGCATTTTTGCCATGCTTGTTTGAACCTGTTAATGGATGAATTGGCCGTAGCTCAGTGCTAGACTTTTGTTAAGCATCATGAATGCATCCCTGTCATGTATTTTGATGCCATGTTTGAATGCTGTAGCATGTTCATCTCGTTGCATTTAGATGGCTACTTGCTGTAAATCGCAGAACGTGGTCATATTTGATTTGCTTGCCATTTCCAAACCGTAACTCCGATTCCGGCGTTCTTTATATCGTTTTAAGCGATTTAATCTCATATTTCCAGTGGCACACTTGGATTCCCAAGTTGAGGCCAGGTGCATGCGTTCCTTGTCAAATCTTGCATATGCATCCCGCATCGCATCCCGCATAGCATACCATCTTTGCATCATATTGTTTGAGCTTTGCACGTGGTTGATTGTATTCCGTTTGCTTGTTTGTCTTGTTTTGCTAGAGCCGGGATACGAGTTCGCTAACGAGGAGCCCGTTGAGTTTGCTTTCGAGGATCCAGTCAACTCTGACAACTTTGCAGGCAAGATGATCATACCCTCGAAATCACTACTATCTTTGCTTTGCTAGATGCTCGCTCTTTTGCTATGCCATGCTACAATGCCTACCACATGCTTTCAAGCCTCCCAAATTGCCATGTCAAAACTCTAACCCACCATGTCCTAGCAAACCGTTGTTTGGCTATGTTACCGCTTTGCTCAGCCCCTCTTATAGCGTTGCTAGTTGCAGGTGAAGATTGGAGACCGTTCCTGGTTGGAACATTTATTTACTTGTTGGGATATCATTATATTGCCATGTTATCTTAATGCATCTATATACTTGGTAAAGGGTGGAAGGCTCGGCCTCTCGCCATAGTGTTTTGTTCCACTCTTGCCGCCTTAGTGTCCGTCATATCGGTGTTATGTTCCCGGATTTTGCGTTCCTTATGCGGTTGGGTTATAATGGGAACCCCTTGATAGTTCGCCTTGATTAAAGCTTTTCCAGCAATGCCCAACCTTGGTTTTACCATTTGCCACCTAGCCTCTTTTTCCCTTGGGTTTCCGAAGCCCAACGGTCATCTTATTTAAACCCCCCGGGCCAATGCTCCTCTGAGTGTTGGTCCGACTGAGCTGCCTGCGGGGCCACCTCGGGGAAACTTGAGGGTTGGTTTTACTCGTAGCTAGTCTCATCTGAGTGTTCCCTGAGAACGAGATATGTGCAGCTCCTATCGGAATTTGTCGGCACATTCGGGCGGTGTTGCTGGTCTTGTTTTAACCTGTCGAAGTGTCTTGAAGAACCGAGATACCGAGTCTGATCAGAACGTCTCGGGAGGAGGTCTATTCCTTCGTTGACCGTGAGAGCTTATCATGGGCTAAGTTGGGACTCCCCTGCAGGGATTTGAACTTTCGAAATCCGTGCCCGCGGTTATGGGAAGATGGGAATTTGTTAATGTCCGGTTGTAGATAACTTGAAGCTTAACTTAATTAAAATGAATCAACCGTGTGAGTTACCGTGATGGTCTCTTCTCGGCGGAGTCCAGAAAGTGAACACGGTGTTAGAGTAATGCTTGCCGCAGGATGCCCTCTAGTTATTCGTTCGCGCTTTGCCTCCTCTTCTCACTCTCTTTTGCGAACAGGATAGCCACCATATATGCTAGTCGCTTGCTGCAGCTCCACATATTTTACCTTGCCTTACCTATAAGCTTAAATAGTCTTGATCGCGAGGGTGCGAGATTGCTGAGTCCCTGTGGCTCATAGATTACTATTACACCAGATGCAGGGCCTGATGATTCCGCTCCAGGTGATGCGCTCGAGCTCAAGTGGGAGTTCGACGAGGACTCTCAACGATACTACATGTCTTTCCCTGATGACCAGTAGTGGTGCCCAATTGGGGGTGATCGGGACCGTGTCGCATGTTGGGTTATCTTCTATTTTGGCGCCGTAGTTGGGCCATGAGTGTTTGGATGATGTAATGTTATTTATGTACTTGATGGACGTGGCGAGTGTAAGCCAACTATGTTATCTCCCCTTTTATTATCTATATTACATGGGATGTTGTGAAGATTGCCTAACTTGCGACATATGCCTTTAATGCGATTATGTCTCTAAGTCGTGCCTCGACACGTGGGAGCTATAGTCGCATCGAGGGTGTTACACCACGTATTTGGTTGCTTGACGTCCACTCCAAGTCCTCTGGATCACGTTTGTTCCAAAAATCACGCTCCCGAAGGTTTCATTCCGTTTGGACTCCATTTGATATTCCTTTTCTGTGAAACACTGAAATAGGCAAAAAAAATAGCAATTTGCACTGGGCCTTGGGTTAATAGGTTAGTCCCAAAAATAATATAGTAGTGTATAATAAATCCCATTAAACATCCAAAACAGAATATATAATAGCATGGAACAATAAAAAATTATAGATACGTTGGAGACGTATCAAGCATCCCCAAGCTTAATTCCTGCTCGTTCTCGAGTAGGTAAATGATAAAAACAAAATTTTTGATGTGGAATGCTACCTAGCATAATTCTCAATGTAATTCTCTTTATTGTGGCATGAATATTCATATCCGAAAGATTCAAGACAAAAGTCTAATATTGACATAAAAATAATAATACTTCAAGCATACTAACTAAGCAATTATGTCTTCCCAAAATAACATGGCAAAAGAAAGTCCATCCCTACAAAATCATATAGTTTGTTCATGGTCCATTTTCATCACACAAGAATGTTCTCATCATGCACAACCCCGATGACAAACTAAGCAATTGTTTCACACTTTAGTAATCTCAAACTTTTTTCAACTTTCACGCAATACATGAGCGTGAGCCATGGATATATAGCACTATGGGTGGAATAGAATATGATGATGGGGGTTATGTGGAGAAGACAAAAAAGGAGAAAGTCTCACATTGACGCGGCTAATCAATGGGCTAGGGAGATGCCCATCAATTGATGTCAATGCAAGGAGTAGGGATTGCCATGCAACGGATGCACTAGAGCTATAAATGTGTTAAAGCTCAACAAAAGAAACTAAGTGGGTGTGCATCCAACTTGCTTGCTCACGAAGACCTAGCCCATTTGAGGAAGCCAATGGTTGGAATATACAAGCCAAGTTCTATAATGAAAAATTCCCACTAGTATATGAAAGTGACAAAACAAGAGACTCTCTACCATAAAGATCATGGTGCTACTTTGAAGCACAAGTGTGTAAAAGGATAGTAGCATTGCCCCTTTTATTTTCTTTTTTTCTTTTTTTGGGCCTTCTTTATTTTATTCTTTGGTCCGTTCTCTTTTTTTGGGACAATGCTCTATTAATGACGATCATCACACTTATATTAATTTACATCTCAATGATTACAACTCGATACTAGAACAAAGTATGACTCTATATGAATGCCTCCGGCGGTGTACCTGGATGGGCAATGAATCAAGAGTGACATGTATGAAAAATTATGAATGGTGGCTTTGCCACAAATATGATGTCAACTACATGATCATGCAAGGCAATATGACAATGATGAAGCATGTCATGATGAACGGAACGATGGAAAGTTGCATGGAAATATATCTCGGAATGGCTATGAAAATGCCATAATAGGTAGGTATGGTGGCTGTTTTGAGGAAGATATAAGGAGGCTTATGTGTGATAGAGCGTATTATATCCCTGGGTTTGGATGCACCGGCGAAGTTTGCACCAACTCTCAAGGTGAGAGTGTGTATAATCCATGGACTCAACATTAGTTATAAAGAACTCACAAACTTATTGCAAAAATCTAGAAGTCATCAAAAACCAAGAATTACGTGCATGCTCCTAGGGGGATAGATTGGTAGGAAAAGACGATCGCTCGTCCCGACTGCCACTCATAAGGAAGACAATCAAATAACACCTCATGTTTCAAATTTGTTACACAACGGTTACCATACATGCATGCTACGGGACTTGCAAACTTCAACACAAATATTTCTAAATTTCACAATTACTCAACTAGCACACCTCTAATATCACCACCTTTATATCTCAAAACAATTATCAAGTATCAAACTTCTCCTAGTATTCAATGCACTTTTTATGAAAGCTTTTATTATACCGATCTTGGATGCCTATCATATTAGGACTAAATTCATAACCAAAGCAAATTACCATGCTGTTCTAAAGGACTCTCAAAATAATATAAGTGAATCATGAGAGATCAATTATTTCTATAAAATATAATCACCGCCATGCTCTAAAATATATAAGTGAAGAACTAGAGCAAAATTATCTAGCTCAAAAGATATAAGTGAAGCACATAGAGTATTCTAATAAATTCCAATTCATGTGTGTCTCTCCCAAAAGGTGTGTACAGCAAAGATGATTGTGGTCAACTAAAAAGCAAAGACTCAAATCATACAACATGCTCCAAGCAAAACACATATCATGTGGTGAAGAAAAATGTAGCTCCAAGTAAAGTTACCGATGGACGAAGATGAAAGAGGGGAAGCCTTCCGGGGCATCCCCAAGCTTAGGCTTTTGGTTGTCCTTGGATTTTACCTTGGGGTGCCTTGGGAATCCACGAGGTTAGGCTCTTTGCACTCCTTGTTCCATAATCCATCAAATCTTTACCCAAAACTTGAAAACTTCACAACACAAAACTTAACAGAAAATCTCGTGAGCTCCGTTAGGGAAAGAAAACTAAACACCACTTCAAGGTACTGTAATGAACTCATTATTTATTTATATTGGTGTTAAACCTACTATTTTCCTACTTTTCTATGGTTCATAAACTCCATTACTAGCCATAGATTCATCAAAATAAGTAACAACACACGAAAAACAGAATCTGTCAAAAACTGAACAATCTGTAGTAATCTGTAGGTTTCGAATACTTTTGGAACCCCAAAAATTCTAAAATAAATTCCTCAACGTTAGTAATTTATCTATTAATCATCTGCAAATAAAATAATCAACTAAATATCACTCTCTAGTAAAAAGTTGTAGCTAATCTCATGAGCGCTAAAGTTTATGTTTTTTACGGCAAGATCGCAAAGACTTTCCCCAAGTCTTCCCAAAGGTTCTACTTGGCACAAACACTAATTAAAAGCATAAAACCACATCTAAACAGATGCTAGATGAATTATTTATTACTAAACATAATCAAAAACCAAGAAACAAAAATGAAATTAGGTTGCTCCCAACAAGCGCTATCGTTTAACGCCCCTAGCTAGGCATAAAAGCAAGGATAGATCTTGGTATTATCATCTTTGGTATGCAATTCATAAGTGGCTCTCATAATAGATTCATAAGGTAATTTAATTTTCTTTCTAGGAAAGTGTTCCATGCCTTTCCTTAACGGAAATTGGAATCTAATATTCCCTTCTTTCATATCAATAATTGCACCAATCGTTCTAAGGAAAGGTCTACCAAGACTAATAGGACATGAAGGATTGCAATCTATATCCAGGACAATGAAATCTACGGGCACATAATTCCTATTTGCAACAATAATAAAATCATTAATTCTTCCCATAGGTTTCTTAATGGTGGAATCCGCAAGATGCAAGTTTAAAGAACAATCATCAAATTCATGGAAACCTAGCAAATCACACAAGGTTTTAGGAATCGTAGAAATATTAGCACCCAAATCACACAACCCATAGCATTCATGATCTTTAATTTTAATTTTAATAGTAGGTTCCCACTCATCATAAAGTTTTCCAGCGATAGAAACTTCCAATTCAAGTTTTTCTTCATAAGATTGCATTAAAACATCAACGATATGTTTAGTAAAAGCCTTATTTTGACTATAAGCATGCGGAGAATTTAGCACGGATTGCAACAAGGAAAAACAATCTATTAAAGAGAAATTATCATAATTAAATTCCTTGAAATCCAAGATAGTGGGTTTCATTGCTATCTAAAGTTTTGACCTCTCCAATCCCACTTTTGTTAATTTTTGCATCAAGATCTAAAAACTCCGAATCATAGGGACGCCTTCTAATTAAAGTTGACTCATCTCCAGTTCCATCATTATCAAGATTCATATTGCAAAACAAATATTTAATAGGAGACACATCAATAAATTTTCGATCTTCATCATTATTATCGTGGAAACTAGAAGAACACGCTTTCACAAAGCAATCTTTTTTAGCATGCATCCTAGCGGTTCTTTCTTTGCACTCATCAATGGAAATTCTCATGGCCTTGAGAGACTCATTGGTATCATGCTTATGTGGAATAGATCTAAGTTTCAAATAATCAACATCAAGAGAAATTCTATCCACATTCCTAGCCAACTCATCAATCTTGGGCAATTTTTCTTCAAGCAAAGCATTGAAATGCTTTTGTGAAATCATAAATTCCTTAACACTAGTCTCAAATCAGAGGGCATCTTATTAAAATTTCCATAAGAGTTGTTGTAGGAATTACCATAATTTTTAGAGTAATTACTAGGAAACGACCTAGGATTAAAATTTCCTCTATAAGCATTGTTACCAAAATTGTTCCTACGAACAAAATTCACATCCATAGATTCATTATTATTCTCAATCAAAGTAGACAAAGGCATATCATTAGGATTAGAAGAAACACTCTTATTAGCAAACAATTTCACAAGTTCATCCATCTTTCCACTCAAAACATTAATCTCTTCAATTGCATGCACCTTTTTACTAGTAGATCTTTAAGTGTGCCATTGAGAATAATTAACCATAATATTATCTAGGAGTTTAGTAGCTTCTCCTAAAGTGATTTCCATAAAAGTGCCTCCCGCGGCCGAATCTAAAAGATTTCTAGAAGCAAAATTCAATCCGGCATAAAAAAATTGTATAATCATCCATAAATTCAAACCATGTGTGGGAAATTATGTATCATTAATTTCATCCTCTCCCAAACTTGTGCAACATATTCATGATCAAGTTGCTTAAAATTCACAATATCGTTTCTAAGAGAGATGATCTTAGCGGGAGGAAAATATTTAGAGATAAAAGCATCTTTGCACTTATTCCATGAATCAATACTATTTTTAGGCAAAGATGAAAACCAAGTTTTAGCCCAATCTCTAAGGAAAACGAAAATAGCTTCATTTTAACAATATCATTGTCCACATATTTCTTATTGTTCATATCACATAAATCAACAATGGTATTTAGATGGGTAGCGGCATCTTCACTAGGAAGGCCGGCGAATGGATATTCATGACAAGATTCAGCAAAGCTGCATTAATTTCACAAGATTCATCATCAGTAAGATTAGCAATCGGAGTGCTAAGAAAATCATTGTTGTTGGTATTGGCAAATCACACAATTTAGTATTATCTTGAGCCATCGTGACAAGCAAGCAATCCAACACACAAGCAAACAAGAAGCAAGCAAAAAGTGACGAACTAGAAAAGTGAAGGGGAACAGACAAAGAGGGCGAATAAAACGGCAAGGTGAAGTGGGGGAGAGGAAAACGAGAGGCAAATGGCAAATAATGTAATGCAAGGGATAAGAGTTTATGATGGGTACTTGGTATGTCTTCACTTGTGTGTAGACTCGTCGGCAACGGCGCTAGAAATACTTCTTGCTACCTCTTGAGCAAGCGTTGGTTTTTCCCTTGAAGAGGAAAGGGTGATGCAGCAAAGTAGCGTAAGTATTTCCCTCAGTATTTGAGAACCAAGGTATCAATCCAGTAGGAGGCCACACACAAGTCCCTCGTACCTACACAAACAAATAAGAACCTTGCAACCAACGCGATAAAGGGGTTGTCAATCCCTTCACGGCCACTTGCAAAAGTGAGATTTGATAGAGATGATAAGATAATATTTTTGGTATTTTTATGATAAAGATTAAAAGTTAAGATTACAAAATAAAAGGTGCCACAAATAACTTGTTGATGGGAGATTAATATAATGGAGAATAGACCCGGGGGCCATTGGTTTCACTAGTGGCTTCTCTCAAGATAACATAAGTATTACGGTGGGTGAACAAATTACTGTCGAGCAATTGATAGAAAAGCGAATAATTATGAGAATATCTAGGCATGATCATGTATATAGGCATCACGTCTGTGACAAGTAGACCGACTCCTGCCTGCATCTACTATTATTACTCCACACATCGACCGCTGTCCAGCATGCATCTAGAGTATTAAGTTCATAAGAACAAAGTAACGCATTAGGTAAGATAACATGATGTAGAGGGATAAACTCAAGCAATATGATATAAACCCCATCTTTTTATCCTCGATGGCAACAATACAATACATGTCGTTTCCCTTTCTGTCACTGGGATCGAGGACCGCAAGATTGAACCCAAAGCTAAGCACTTCTCCCATTACAAGAAAGATCAATCTCGTAGGCCAAACCAAACTGATAATTCAAAGAGACTTGCAAAGATAACCAATCATACATAAAAGAATTCAGAGAAGATTCAAATATTGTTCATAGATAATCTTGATCATAAACCCACAATTCATCGGATCTCGACAAACACACCGTAAAAAGAGTTACATCGAATAGATCTCCAAGAAGATCGAGGAGAACTTTGTATTGAGATCCAAAGAGAGAGAAGAAGCCATCTAGATAATAACTATAGACCCGAAGGTCTGAGGTAAACTACTCACACATCATTGGAGAGGCTATGGTGTTGATGTAGAAGCCCTCTGTGATCGATGCCCCCTCCGGCGGAGTGCCGGAAAAGGCCCCAAGATGGGATCTCACGGGTAAAGAAGGTTGCAGCGATGGAAATAGGGTTTTGTGGTGCTCATGGATATTTTCGGGGTATATGAACATATATAGGAGGAAGAAGTAGGTCGGTGCAGCCACGAGGGGGGAGGGTGCGCCCAGGGGGTTGGCAGGCCCCCTGCCTCGTGGCCACCTCATTGGTTGCTTGACATCCACTCCAAGTCCTCTGGATCACGTTTGTTCCAAAAATCACGCTCCCGCAAGGTTTCATTCCATTTGGACTCCATTTGATATTCCTTTTGTGCGAAACACTTAAATAGGCAAAAAAACAACAATTTGCACTAGGCCTTGGGTTAATAGGTTAGTCCCAAAATGATATAAAAGTGTATAATAAATCCCATTAAACATCCAAAACAGAATATATAATAGCATGGAAGAATAACAAATTATAGATACGTTGGAGACGTATAAGCGAGCCCTCTTTTCTTTCCGTAGCCTTGGTTGCCGCTCCCACGTTACGAGTAGTTCTCGACCTAGAGGTTTGCACACCGGCCATGGCAAGGACGGACGAAGAAGGAGGACTTATGAGGAGGAAGGTTGTAGCGAACAGACCTCAAACAGTCTGATCTCTGTGCATCACTGTCATCCCAGGATTGGTAATGCTGACATGCACAGTACTTGAGGATTTATAACAGAGTAGCAGTCACACACTTATTACATCGAATGTCTCAAAAGAGATCGTATTACAATAAATATGGCTTAAAGCCATCTAATACGATAACAACAGATGGCTTGGAAGATAAAGTGAGTCCATCAACTCCAACGGCATCACTGAGTGAAAGACCACGACCTAAGGCTCCTTACTCGTCGTCTGAAAAGTCTCCAACATGATAGTTGCAGCCCGAAACGGGTCAACACATAGAATATGCTGGCAATGTAACACTAGAGAGTAATGAACAGAATAAGGTTATCTCTACATGCATATATGGCTAGTGGAGGCTGTATGGTTAATATGTTTTGCGGAAAGCCAATTTTCCCTACTACAAAGGAATATGATTTATTTAACTACAAAGTTGGTTGAAAAACATTGAGAATGGTAAACCCTATCTCAATCCCAATTAAATATCATCATTAAACCCAATCAAATTATATTAAGAGTGATGAGATCCACATGATAATCCAAGAACTAGATACTCAAGATGTCCATAACCGGGGACACGGCTAACCATGATTAGTTTGTAAACTCTGCAGAGGTTTGTGCACTTTTCCCCACAAGACTCGATCTCCTCCGTTGGATTTCTCGCACTACATAATGTTTGAGAAACGGATGACCGAGACACGGTCTTTCCAAAGAGGTCCCCTTAACTGATAGATAGGCCTGTACACCTACAATCCCCTACATCTCCTAGCCCATCATGGAAAGGTTTCCCACAACTTACTCTACTATGCCAGAGCCCATAATGGCATGTGGCTGCAAACGGAAGTTTCCAGCATGAATAATCTTATGACCCCTTTGAGCCTGGGTGGCAGTCCATAGGAGAATCACACGGTACCCCGGGATTTCAAAAAATACAGGCAACATTGGGTTCCCCAGGTGCCTTAATCCACCCAGATGTGTATTAAAGTTGCCACCTTAAGTTAATAATTAATTAACAAAACTCACATCTATCATGGATACACTCACCCAATCCACATCTACAAGCATAGGATAGCAATATAAGCAACGTAGAAGTAACTCCCAAAGGTTTGATAATAAACAAGTGAATAGGTACTACCTCATCTACTTCCCAACCCACAATTTATTTAGATCCTAACCATGCAATTGTTTGAGGATTGATCTAATGGAATAAAACTGGGTAGTGAAGAGGTATGATCAAAGTGTTACTTGCCTTGCTGATGATCCGTGAAACCTAGAGACTCGTAGTAGCACGCTTCGCACTCCGGGTACTCTATCACAAACAAGCATACAATAAGCACTCAAGCAAGATGCACGGGTAATAATCAAATAAGAAGATCTCACCAGAAAGTTCAACTTAAGAACTCCGGTTTGCCAAAAGAATCAAATCAAATGAAGCAACGAAACTCAAACTGCGAAAGAAACAAGCTTTGTTTACTAATATGGAGTAAAGTCAAATTTTACAGTAGCAAAAACTTGTTTAAGTTGATTAAACAGAAAGAGGGTTTCGAGACGAAACTCTAGGTGCTTGAATGGCCTGATTCTGATAAACAGCGAAAAGCTTAACTAAAACGAAAATCGGATC